>NC_083769.1:47774662-48074662 GCF_963514075.1 Conger conger | reverse complement strand
GTCTGTATAGCTATCTATCTATCTATCTACCCAACTGTTTATCCATCCATCCATCTATCTATCCGTTTCTACATCCATCTACTGCATCTAGTCTGTCTGTCTGTCTGTCTGTCTGTCTGTATATCTATCATATATATCCATCTACTGTATCTATCTATTCATTCACCAGAAATAAATGTTAAATACTTTTTTTTTGTATTTCATTACATAAAGTAAGACATTCAGTTCTAGACCACTTTTTAGATTAAAAGAAAAACTTAATCAAGGATGTCTGGAGAGCCAGACGCAAGATGATTTTCTGATAAAACTGCAGAACAGTGCACCTAAAGTTCCTAAAGGTGAAGGGTGGTGACGACAAACATTGATTCGATTTAGTATTTAATGGTTTACAGTTCTTCATAGTAAATGTTTCTATATATCTATAACGCAATTAGATTATTTTTTGAATTGATTACGTTCCAAAGAGTTTTGCACAGTGTATATGCATACAGATAGGATGGGAATATTTAGGTGCTGTCCACCAGGGGGCAGCACTGGCCCTACAGACAGGTATAGCCACAGCTGTGATTGATTGTAATCACCCTAGCTGTGGCCCATTGCCTCATCACTAGGCTATATAAGAGGGCTGGTTTTCCAGGCCTAGAAAGAGGGTTTTTGTGACTTGGGCACAAACTAATTTAAAAGCTGGTGGTTTCTAAACGGGTGCCAGTTTCTGGTTTTTGATGATTGTCATTATTCTGTGTTTCACAAGAGTTTTCATTTCACGAGACTAATAAATGGTAGCCTGCCTGACGCTGCTTTCGAGTTTGGATCAGTGGCCCACCCCAGCCCTGCATCACACTATATATTTTTCATTTTTTTAAAAAGAGAGCAGTTTTTTTTTTCATATTGTTAAGTATTTTGTAGATGGGGGAAAAAACCAGAGAGGGGAAACAGACAGACAAGGTATCCCAGTGCCGAAAATAGTCACGGCTGGGGTATGCATTATATTCCATTCCATTACAGTCATTTAGCTGACTCTTATCTCAAGCGACTTACCTTTGATTAGACTAAGCAGGGGCCAATCCCCCCCTGGAGCAATGCAGGGTTAAGGGCCTTGCTCAAGGGGCCAACGGCTGCACTGATCTTACTGTGGTTACACTGGGGCTTGACCCACCGACCTTCCGGGTTCCCAGGCCAAGCCCCGTAGCCACTCGGCAACAGGCTGCCCCTCGACGTCTGTTAAGACTAGATCATGGCAAGACGTCCTTTTCAGGACAGCATGGAATTATATTTCCTGCCAGGATAAACTGAGCAGCTAAAGCACTTCACATTTATGTTGGAGGCACTTAGCAGAGGCTCCCGTCCACAGGGGCTTGCACAATATCCATTTCTACAGCCGGACGTGAACAGAAAGGTCAGGTTAAGTGCTTTTGCCGAAGGGAAGGGCAGCGGCGCTCCGACCGGCGGACTGAACCAGCGGCCTGCGGGTCACCAGCCCGGCTCTCAGACCCGTTACACGGCGCTGAACAGAACGCAACTCGACAGAATCAATGGCGTTCGATGACAGGGATCGGGTCAGGGACCGTGACGGAGAACCGAAGCCCCCGTTTACGCCGGGGCGTTACAAACCGACATCGGGATCCTAACAGCCGTGGTCAGACTGTCGGCCGTTCACAGGCGGTGTGTTTACACCTGACATTAAAATGCATCCCAGGAGCACTTCACATTGTGATGGAACTTCCCCCCCCCTCATTATGTAAAGTAGGCTGTAGTATCTTAGCAGGCGGGCAAAGTTACAGACCTGACCTACATGCAGCGGATATACATATAATGTCGAGCCCACTAGAAACTGCACTCCTCTATGCGACCTGTCAACGTCTGTGCTACCAAGGCCGTCTGTATCAATGCAAAGCAGATGAGTTTCTTATGGAGGTGCGAATGGTTTTAGTGTTTTATGTAATTCTGATGTGTCTGTCGTGGGATGCGTGTTCACGGCATGTTTGATGTGTTGCTTGTGTCATGATGCCTGTGTTAGAAAATTATGTTTTGTGTCCATTTAGATTATTGATTTTGGTAGCAGTGACGGCTTGGTTTAAGGGGGTAAACCAACAAGCCACAAGCCCATCCATTTTAGAGAGACAAAATGGCCGCCATTAAGGAAAGTCCCTTAGCAAGCCATACGAGCACGGCTAGATTTCCATACGCTTAAGCCTTTTCACATTGTTAGCCCAATATCGTTATTTCATTTGGTTCTGTTTGTCAGCGCATCTATTTTAAAACCAAAGTTAAGGGATACTTTAGACAGAGAAATAACCAAAAAAAAGATTGCCTAACTAGTGCCAGGGAGAAAATGGCGGCTCGGATGTACGCCCTTGTATCTCCTGTAGAGGAGGACGCTGCATCCTCCATCATATCTCTGTGGCCCCTGGATCAGGAGGTCAGCGTCTCATTTTTCTGGGACAAAAATCAATTTCAGAGGCCAGGTTTTCTGAATGGGGGGCGGGCAGCGGGGTTAGTGTTCTTCCATGGATTCCATCTGACATGAGAATTCAACTGTAGCCTTGACAACACATCTCATTCTTCTGAGCTCTTATCTCAGTATTCAGCTTCCCAGAGGGTTTTTCTCCCCCAGCAGCGACACTTCAGTTTAAGGACACAAATACGATGCCACTCAATGTAGCACTCACACTCACGCACGCACACACACTCACACT
Source organism: Conger conger (assembly GCF_963514075.1). Lineage (NCBI taxonomy): Eukaryota > Metazoa > Chordata > Actinopteri > Anguilliformes > Congridae > Conger > Conger conger. Next base: position 48,071,966 of record NC_083769.1, on the reverse strand, counting down.
CTCACACCCTCACACTCTCACACTCTCAGACACAGACAGACACAGACACACTCAAGCGCACGTGCACACTCTCACACTCTCAGACACAGACACACTTACACTCTCAGACACGCTCACGCACACACACACACACACACACACACACACACACACACACACACTCCTACACACACACATTCAAACTCACACTCGCACTCACACACACACACACACACACACACGGCAAATTCCTGGATCTTTACTACAACCGATAAGTGCCTCAGCTGATTGAATCGCTGATTTTCATCTAGCACCTCACTGGTGTGTACCAAAAAGCCACTCGTCCACTCAGTACGCAAGAGCTGGGGTAGCAAACAATACCACAAGAGACTCCAAGAGACTCCCATAACGCTCTCAGAAACTAACACTGAAAACGCTGCCAATTACAAGGTTGCTTAAAAGAAGTAAATGAGTGCAACCGTTTACGCATGAATAATATGGGAGAAGATCCATGTTGATACACTGATGGTACGTGTCAAGGTCAAAATGTTTTGCAGGAAAACATCGGTAACAGTTTTCCTCTTTTGTTTCAACAAAGTTATTCTGAACCAAGTGAGCCATTTGTCTCACAGCACTGCATCGCTGTGCCAGAATGTTGGAATTTCTGTACGGCTGTCACAACAAACGCATCTCACCAACAGCCCCTTCCACTCGGTACACTGTGTTAAAAAAATGTCATCTGTGCCTTTAAGAACTACAACAATAGGTGCATGCCATTTGGTGCTCTTTTACATAACGACACGGAGGTCAGGCGAACTTGAAGAGATGAAAGAGAAAGAATTTCAGAGTGCTTGAAAGAAACCAATTAGCAGGCGTGTCAAACGGAAAAGGCTGGCTTGCATGCGATCATTAGCTCACTGCATTGTACGCCCACACCGTGTCCTTAAAAAAGTGACAGCTTTGCTTTTCAGCTAAAGCACACGCTCAATGAATTTAAAGGTGATTCAAAGTGAGGGAACTCGCACCAAGTCTGTGGGATCTGAACAAAGTGAATTACTGCTGGAATTTGTCAGTCAACGTTAAGGGCAGAGGACCACAGCATTTGGACTAAATCTGGCCCAGTTCTCTTCTCTTCAGATACGGTACTTCTCGCACAAAGCAAATCGATAAAAAAGCTGTCTCCAGGCCAAGCATGAAGCCAACGTCAGACCTAACCGAAAAACAACGCGCATCATAGCCTGCTGTTCCTCCCACGGTCTCCAGACCACACATACACACACACACACACACACACACACACACACACTCACGCACTCACTCACACACACACACACACTCACTCACACACACACACACACACTCACACACACACACACTCGCACGCACACACACACACACACTCGCATGCACGCACGCACACTCACACACGCACACACACACACTCACACACACTCACACACACACGCGCGCACATATTGTACACACACTCACACACACACACACACACGCACGCACACACACACACGCACACACACACACGCACACTCGCACGCACGCACACTCACACACACACACACTCACACACACACGCACACACGCACACACACACACACACACACTTGCATGCACAAACACTCGCATGCACGCACACACGCACACTCACACATGCACACACACACACTCGCACGCACACACACACGCAAACACACACACCCACACACACACGCGCACACACACACACTCGCACGCACACTCACACAGGCACACACACACACTCACACACTCACACGCACACACGCGAGCACATATTGTACACACACTCACACACACACACATGCGCACACACGTACACACATATTGTACACACACACCCACACACACACGCGCACACACACACACTCGCACGCACACTCACACACGCACACACACACGTGCGCACATATTGTACACACACACACACACACACACACACACTCACACACACACACACGCACACATGCGCACACACGTACACACATATTGTACACACACACACACACACGTGCGCACATATTGTACACACACACGCACACATATGCTCAGATTCACAGCTACCGCTTTCATTTCGCACTTGATATTGGCGAGGATTAAATAAAGGATTAAATAAAGGATTAAATAAATATTTGTCCTTAACTTGAACAATTAAAAGCAAGAATTACTCTCATTTATTTTTTTGAAGGAAAAACACTTCTGCATAAAAAGTAATTACAAAAATAAAAAGACGTCTGGTTGTTCAAGTAGTCCATAGCGAGTCCTCATCTGCGTCAGGCTTAATTAATTCTGTCCTTGAAGGTTATTAAAAGATTATAAAATAATTAGAATTATAAAAGAGTTAAAAGAGAAAATAGGAGAACAGTTCTTACCCACTGTGAATGGGGTTAAAATCAATCCAGCAAGCCAAAGCCCACAAATCGATGGGTGTAACAATCCATCAGCGGGTTTAGCTATACTGGATATTGCTGTACAAACTAAAGCACCAAGAGTAGGGGCATGACAGGCCAAAGGCTTTTTGTGTCCAATATTAGTCTCAAATGTTTTGGTCCATCAAGCGCAATGTCTTTTCTTTTTTATATTTTACTTTCAATTTTCTACAGTCTTTTAATACAAAGACAACGTTGAAGAACAATGAAGGAAGAGGAAAAAATAAATAAAATAAAGAGAGAAAAATGGGACACATTTATATATTCAATACATTATCTGAATACACATTGAATAGCAAAAAAAAAATAATACAACAGCAGATGTCAAAGAAAGATTAAGCCTTAAAGTTAAGCCTCTTTCACAAGATTTAGGGAAGGTCTCCAAACATTCAAGAATCATTTTTGTAGTTTTCGGATCATTAAAACAGCTTAATTTGTGTAAAAAAGGAGAATCTCCTCATGAGGTGAGGGTCTGACTGCAGATTCTCAGGGGATAACGTCCGACACTGACCGACAACAGCAGCACACTAGACACATACACAGAGGAAATAGGCAAGTATGTGAGAGCCAGATGATATTGTAAAAAAAAAAAAAAAGTCTGTTAAAGACACAATACTGCATTTTATATCATTTCAGCAGTATATCTAGTATAAACGTAGCCTGGAACCTTCCACAGACACGCAGCAGCAAAGGTTCTCCAAGTTTAACCGAAACAATTTTTAGAAATCCATCATGAAATCACAGAGTAATCTGTGAGCCCGTAATCCTGCGACCGCAGAGTAAACACGGACGTGATTACTGGTCTCAATCCCGCGCTGATTGAAACATGTTTTATTACGCGGGCTCCACAATTTTCGTTTCACAGCAGACTTGACGTCGGCGGCTTCGAGTCGACACGAACACGACGCGCGAAACCGAACGCCTATTTCTGGAGGAGGACGCGGACCTCTTCCCGGAGCCGTGAGTCAGCGCCGTCCTCCTGGTGCCAAACGTCTTTGAGCACTCTTAAAAGCCGCAGCGTGAACCCTGCCCGGCACGCGAAAGGCTTTAAGAACGTTTGCAGCGGATAACTTTCGGGAAGATTCACGGTTTCGCACTCTGAACGGTACCACAGCTGGGACTGGTAAAATATAAATGACTGCAAAAATAAAACCCAGGAGCATTGTTTGTTTGGCCGTAAAATGGAGGAAGCAGCCTTTAAAGTGCCACTGATGCGTGCGCACGTTGCAGTATATCCACACAGATACTTTCGCTTTCAGTCCCATCAAGGCCCGCGCCCTATAGCTTTGTGGGGTAAATTGAAAAGCAAGCTGTTTTATACGTATAATAGAATCACTCCTGTTTCCCCATCTGGTTCGTAGCCACAGAACACAACGGCGACTGTTCTGCATTTTCATATCATGAATAAAATACATGAATCCTACACATTCGCACTGACAATGATAACAGCCACAGAATCTATTAACTGAACTAGATGGCCAATTCCCTTCTCTTAACACTGACTGTAGCCTAGTGCCGATTCAGCCCTTGCGTAGCCTACTCGTGCGGGGTATCAGAGAATGAATGTAATTATCTGCCTCCGATGTCATAACGTACGAACAGCACAACAAAGCAACACGAGACTTCCCGCTGCGGCTACGCTGCCGTGTTAATTTCACTCTGCTCTCAGCAGCACTGACCTCATGCCGTCTACTGTTAGCAAATGGAGGACAGGACCGATATGGACTGCACCGTATCAGAGCAGGAATTATATTCACTCTAAAAGGAATGTTCAAAAAAGAACTGTATAGGTTCCTTAATGAACCTCAGCGTTAATGCGAGAGCCCTTCCTCTGTCAGCAGTTCACACTTGAGTTTGAAAATGATCCCCTCTTTAAAAAGGGTTCTCCTAAGCATCCTAGGGATGCTTGAATAACCTTCTTAAATTAAGTTGGTATTTCTAGGATGTCTCAATTTCTGGGATCACTGTATTTTGTACATTAAATTCATTGTCATGTCATTGTATAGATTTATTGGTAGGAACTCATATTTGTTTTAGACTCAGTGAGCACTTTATTATGTATTTATTAGACTTGGTCTTCTGCTGCTGTAGCCTATCCACTTAGAGGTTTGACACATTGCCTGTTCAGAGATGCTCTTCTGCATACCACTGTTGTAATGTGTGGTTATTTGTGTTACTGTCACCTTCCTGTCAGCTTTGACCAGTCTGGCACTTGTCCTCACTGGATGGTTTTGTTTTTTGCACCATTCTCTATAAACTGGAGAGACTTGAGTGTGAAAATCCAAGAAGAGCAGCAGTTTCTGAGATATTCAAACCACAGTTAAAGTAACTTAGATCACATTTCTTCCCAATTCTGTCATTTGGTCGAAAAATACAGCTGAACCTTGTGACACGTCTGCATGCATTTATGTATTTAGTTGCTGCCACATGATTGGCTGATTAAAGTTGGTCTACAGGTCTATGAGTGTATATTCTAAAGAATACATTATTTGTTATGTGATCTAGCAGTGTTTCTGTTTTTATGAATGTATTTATTATTATTATTATTATTATTATTAATATTATTATTATCATTACGGGACATATCAGATTCCTCCAGGCTTTCCAAAAGGTTTCTCAGATAACCTTAAAAAAGGGTTCCTGGAGGCATCTCAAGGGGTTCCGCTGGTGTGGCAAATTGAGGAACCCTTAAAAGTTCCCCCAGGAACTTTTTACAGTGTAGAAACTTCCACTCGCATTGAGACTGAACTTTCAGCTAACTAACAAAGCTTGAGCAATGTCATTGAGCACGAAACATAATCAAAATGTTAGCACCAGCTGCAGGCTAGCATCGTGATAGCAGGCTATCAATCATGAGTATGGTTAAACTGAATTGCAGCAGTAATAAACGATATTATAACTCATGTTTCCAATCAGAAAAAACCTCCTAGAGCAAGGAACTGGATAGGGCTCTGGCCACCGGTTGCAACTGAGAATTTATGCAAAGGTTTTGTCAGGAGGATGTGCAGGAGAGAGAAAAGCTCCATTATATTGCTCCTGCTTTACCAAGAATACAAACCTGTAATCACTCTATCGCCCACCCTGCCCACCATGACATTATGCTACTTTGTCGCACTGTAATCAAAAACGTGTCTCATAGAAACAGTGATTAAATACAAGACATATTACTTTAATATCGTTTTCAAAACGCTTATGGCATTACGGACTAAATGGAAAATAAATAAATAAATAAATAAATAATAATAATAATCCTGTACAGCATTACATGGGTGCACGTTTCAAAGAATCGTTTATTCCTCCCAGGAAACGAGTGAGACATCCCTCTTTTCAGACATTAGCTGCATTGCGTTCCAATCCCCAAAGATTGTAATTTTCCACGTTACACCATAAAGTACATTAACACAGCTTGACCTCATTGGGGAAGGAAGCTTCGCATTTAATATGCCATTATCTGAGCGCATTACTGATTGCGAGTGGATTCGAGTGGAACTGGCTGCAAAAATTTCTGTCAGAAATCAAAGGGGCCCACGACTCCATTAGGGCTGTAATGGGGGGCCATCGGGTACAGGAACACGGAGTCTGTTGTGCATTTGCCAAATTGGGTGGAAATATCAAAGAATGTCAAACAATTACTTGGATCACTTTACTGCAAATTTTACATTACGGCTACGCTCATGTCCCAGCAACTGAGACTGGCGGCTTTTACAGATTTTGTGCAAAAGGAGGTTAAAAAAAAAAAATAATAAAAATAATTTTTAAAAAAATAATAAAAAAAATAAAAAAACCTGAAAAACTAATTCATTGAGATGTGCTCCTTTTAAAAGGACTCAAGCCTTTGGTTCAGAATCAAAGAGAGCCACACAGTGACATGACATATACACTTGCACTTTATTAGGTATTTAGACACTTTACATTTATTAATTCTTCTGCTGCTGCAGCCTATCCACTTAAAGGTGTGATGCATTGTGTGCTGTTCTCCATATGTCTCTCATTAACAAGGCGTTTCTGCTTGCAGAACTGCTGCTCACTGGATGTTTTTAGTTTTTCACGGCATTCTCTGCAAATACTCAAACCAACCTGTCTGGCACCAACAATCTTCCACGGTCAAAGTCACTTAAATCACATTTTTTCCTCATTCTGATGGTTGATGTGAAAATTAACTGAAGCTCCTGACCCGTATCTACAGGATTGTATGCATTGCACTGCTGCCACACAATTGGCTGATTAGATAATCGCATGAATATTCCTTCCTTCATGCCCCCCCCTATAAATACTGTCATACAGTGGGGTGCCACCCCTGGTTTCTGGTTTAAATATATGTGATCGAAAGCAAACCTGTACTCTAAATGGTACCGAGTTAAACATGAGACCTTTCTGCACATTTTCAATTATTTCAATTTTTTTATGTTTATGAATTATAAAAAAAAGGAAAAGTGTCCTGTGAAAAGTTGGGGAACCCTTTTGGATTATTCTTTGTTATTTTTTAAAAAGATAATTACTAAGGCCCAGGCCCAGCTGATTACTCATTAGGGCCTCAATGAATAAAAATGTGAATGAATGTGTCGTGTTTAACGTTGTACCATTTAGAGGTCAGGTTGGTTTCTGTTCACTGAGATATTAATTATGAAAGGCTTTTTAATGAGGGGTGCCCACATTTTTGCACACCACTGTATGGTGATCTCCCACGGAGATCTCTCACGAGCAGTCTGGAAAATTTGTACAGCAGCTGAAATACAAGAAGGGGCGGCCTGTAGCGTAGTGGTTTACGTAAATGACTGGGACACGCAAGGTCGGTGGCTCTAATCCCGGTGTAGCCACAATAAGATCCGCACAGCCGTTGGGCCCTTGAGCAAGGCCCTTCACCCTGCATTACTCCAGGGGAGGACTGTCTCCTGCTTAGTCTAATCAACTGTACGTCACTCTGGATAAGAGCGTCTGCTAAATGCCAATAATGTAATGTAATGTAAAAGAAGGAAGCCATCCTCTTCAAGTCCTACAAAAGGATACATGATGTACATACAGGGGAGATGCACTTGAACATGATGCAATAAATGAAAATGTCATAGCTATATGAAAAATAAACAAAAACACCCTGAAGGGCAAGGTGCAGCCAGCAGGACAATGCAACAGAATAATGGATACTTGGTTTTGTGATACAGTACGCAATAAGACTAGAGAAATACAGAAATCAACGAGACAGCGAAACGACAGGGGACAATATGATAATATATGCCATCTGGATAACTGAAATCAATTTATTCTGCCAGCTACAGTTGATATGACCTGGGTCTAGTTTATTTCATGATAATCACTTAAATATTAAAACATATCAAATGTCAGAACAACAGCTGTTGATAATACATTGTTGAGTTTGGCGCAAAGCAAAATAATATTTTCTCTGTAGAATAAAGAAGAAATGTCCTAGTTATATTTAATTAGTGTGACGCGCAAGGCTAATTTGTGGATCAATATTGCATTTATCTACAGAAGGCTGAACTCAACAATATACAGTATATTCAGCCCATACAGTATATGAAAAAGGTGCAGTTCCTGGATGTTATACTCTGAAAATTAAAGGTGGCAGTCTACACCAGCCATCATCAAATCTGGTCCTTCACTACAAATCTGGCCCTGGTTTTCATTTCTCCAAGGAAATAAGCTGAACAATTAGTGCTACTGATTCGCCAGGCTGTCTCCACCCCTGAATCTCAGGTAAAGGGAGGGAGGAAAACTAGTTGTTCTCGGTCCTCGAGGGCCGTGATTTGATGATCCGTGGTCTACACTTTAACGTCATATTCATCATTTAATTTCACTTCAAACCCAATGTGTGGGAGTACAGAGCCAAAGCAAGAAAAAACTGCTTCACTGTAGAGATACACACACACGCACACACATACACACACACACACACACACACACACACGCATGTAGGTACGCAAACAACACTGCGGTACTTCAATGTTTGATTGCCAGAGGTTATTCTTTCATGTACAGGAGCCAGAGGCAAGAACACTGTGTCAGAAAAAGTACACGTTACGTTTCTATTCTAGCACGCTGGGGACTCCGCTTCTTACCCCTGAATAGATTAGAAGGTTCGCACTCTGACAGGCTGTTCAATTACCTGCTTCATTCTGTAAAGTCCTTTGGGCGAGATGCTGAATGAATGCATGGATGTACGTGGGAACTCCGCTCTGATTGTGGGGGAGAAGGGGAATCACAAACATTGAAACGCGAGATCAAAATGGCTGGCGCCTCGCTACGTGCTGCAGTGCTCCAAAAATGCTCGTTGATGACATATTTACAGACAAAATATAAACTACAGCCTGGCACTGCGAGCAAGGCAACTGGCGATGCATCGTAGACAATAGATGATATCCACATGAGTGATCTGTTACTGTGCATTTCCTGTACAGTATTTTATTCTCCTATGCTTTTAAGGGACCTTCGGACTTCATTGTTCATATTGATCTGAGCTTGCACGGCAATGGAAACAACCATTATGTTTCCTTTTTAAGTGGCTAAGTGTCATGAAACAGACTGTTATAAGTAGAGTGCTGCTAATCCTAGTCATTTTTTAATATAAAAAGCCCTTATTTGCAGTCAAGAAAGAGGCTGTCTGCGTGCCTCTCTTAGTCTTTTGACATCTAACCTTTAAGAAATGCCAAACAAGTTATACTATGTTTAATGTTGGTGAACCAGCGTTGGCTGGATGTGAAAGCTCCATCTATAGGATCTCTCTCTATCTCCATTTTCAGTGCTTAAACAATATTGTATGTAGTGAAGAGTGTAATACTATTGTAGTAGTAATATACACTGAGTACACCAGCTTGTTAATGCAAGTATTTAATCAGCCAATCATGTGGCAGCAACTAAATGCATAAAAGTACGCAGACATGGTCAAGAGGTTCAGCTGTTTTTCAGGCCAAATGTCACAATGGGGAAGAAAAGTGACTTTGACCGTGGAATAATTATTGGTGCCAAGTGGTTTGAGTATTTCAGAAACTGCTGATCTTGCACAAGAGTCACGCACAACAGTCTCTAGAGTTTGCAGAGAATGGGGCAAAAAACAAACAGTTCTGCAGGCGAAAACACGTTGTTAATGAGAGACGTCAGAGGAGAAGGGCCACACCGGTAAAACCTGACAGGGAGGTGACAGTGACGCAAATTACACACATTACAACAGTGGTGTGCAGAAGAGCATCTCTGAACACACAATGCATCAAACCTCTAAGTGAATAGGCTACAGCAGCAGAAGACCAGTAAGTCTAAAAATAAGTCTAATAAAAACCTAATCGAGTGTATTTTGAAATATTGCATCAGTAAGCTGTCACAGAAAGGCAAGGTGAATACCGTGTTCTTTCTAAATATGCTGACGGAAACTCTTCCTTCTGTACATAGGAGAATGGTCAGGAAAGTGGAGGTTGCAGGATTGACTCCCATGTGGAGCACTGCGGTTGTACCCTTGAGCAAGGCGGCTAAAGGTCCCATACTGTGGAAGATGACATTTCCCTTGCTATGTGGATCATAACAGTCTAGAGTTGAAGGTGCTATAAAAACACTGAAAGCATCAAAAGGCACAGTCCCCAAATAAACCCACACAATCCGTATGAAGAATTATGGGCACTTAAACAAGATGTTTTGACTCCTGTGAATTTATGACATCACAACGATTATGACATCACAACGATTATGACATCACAACGATGCGCTCGTTTTCTTCAGCACGGCCCACCTTGGAGCCAGAACCAATCAGAGCGCTCGCCACCGACAGCATTCCGCTCCTTGGATCTAGCCAGCCAATCAGAACAGTGGTTCATTGATATTAATGAGCCTTAAAGACACAGTCACTAAAACAGCCTGCTCTTCGTGAAGCTCACGAGAGGAGCTGGAGAATGGACATGTAAAACTGGATAGAGATTGTTTTTGGTACTTAAAACCACACAAGCATCTTTTACATTAAATTAAGTTAGTCATTTGGCAGACGCTCTTATGCAGAGCGAGGTACTATAAAGTGTGAATCATAACCAGGGACAAGTGCACAGAAAACCCCTCCGTTCCGAGCGCTGGAGTGATCACATGGATAGAAACCTGAACCCTTCAGAATAGAATTACAATAATCAGATAAACTGCCCTGAAATTAAGTAGAAATACCACAGTTTTGGCAACTAGAACACTATGAATATTAAAATATTAAAATATTCATAGTCCTCACCCTTTATAAATGGATATTCTTTAAAAATGGTCAAAGTAACTCCGGTAATGTACATCTGTTAGGTTAGGAGTACTTCAGTCCAACAGGTTCCTCTGAAAAAGAGAGGAGCTAAACACCCTTCCTCTTAAACCCTTTAATTCCTCCTCAAACAATGCCACTCAAATAAAGGCAGAGCGTTGTCAGGGGCCCCTTTCCATTAAAGAGTTACATCACTACAACTTGATGCCCATTAGAAAGTTATTGCGACAAGTCTAATGGAAAACGAGTTAATTCCACACAAGATGCGCTAGACTAATTCATTCGCTAGAGGTGGATTGGAGTAGATGTAATTCGATTTAGCGCAATGGAAAAACGCTCGTAGCGATATGAGGGCGGATGTCGCAATTGTTGACGTTTTGCAAAAAGCACTGAAACAAGCCGCTCTTGGAATTGCGTTATTTGTGTGAGTCAGGCAGCCTAATGACTAGCCTTTAAAGAGCCCAGATAAAAATGTGTCAAACTCGGAGTAATCAGACAAAAAGAGGGGATGCTGCCGTGTGAGTGTATTTGAGAGTGTAAAACGCACAGCTGGTACCTTCGTGCACATCACAGTTAAAACACCGTTTTGTGGTTAAGCTAGACACCGTCAGGTTAACATATCATTAGGTTCGATGTGTACGAGCGAATAGCACCTTTTCCTAACTCATTAGCTCACGTAATTATTTTAGTGCGATTGATGCACATGAACAGAGCCTTACTGTGTCGGGTTAATGTGCTGCCACCATTGCCTATTAATGGGAAACTGTTCAGAGGATTCTCAAGTGCGCTGCTTCAGTACAATATCTTGAGACTAGTGTCATCGGGGCCAGATTCAACGGCCAAAGGCCTGGACATTTGAAAAAAAAAAAATGAAATGGGGAAAAATCTATATAATTTTGGGCCTGTTAGGGAGCTTCAGAATGGAGAGCAGGCTGGTGGCACTCAAGAACTGAGGGTTTCTGCTCCGCAGTCTGACCAAGCCCCTAATTATAGAATTGAAGGCATTGATTGGGTGGCAACGTGAATCAACACTTATTAAAAGTGTCAATTTGCAGTTTGGTGAGAAACATCTGTGAGACTACCAGGCCCGCATATTGACATAGACTCCAGAGAGAGCCAGTGTCTTAAAGCCTACAAATGCACAAGCTGCTTTTTGCGGCTACTGTAAAAAATCAAAGAAGAGCAATAAACAAATCGTTAATTCAGAAGTCAAAATGGCCAGGGACGAGCCGCCCACTTAGTGAAAAACATTTTGATATTCTCAACATTTTGGAGAGACTGATGGCGAGGTTGCTCGAGGCAGATTTATTAATTCATTTATTTATTAAGGGCTTCTCTCCGGTAAGATATCTTGTTACGTATTCTCTGAAGCTCATATTCGTAATGCATTATAAACACATTCATAATGGTACAAGTTGCAGTCACAATGCCGACCATATAAAAAAAAAAAAAAGAAAGAAAAGAAAAAAAGGAAGAAATAATTTGCTGCCTGGTCACACACTTATTTTGTGGCAAAGGGATGACACGGTATAATTGCCACAGTTGATAAGCATTATTAATGTTTGCACGGCATTAATAATGCATTACACTCCTTGTTATGGTGTGTTGTGATATGAATATCAACCAGCATGTGGGCCTTTATTCTGTTAAGTTATACATGTCCAAAGGCATCGACAGATATCACCGGCAGATTATAACGAATTATTTTAATGGCTTAACCAAGGAGCTGCATCAGCAATGGATTGTGCTGAGCTAACTAGTGCATGATGCAAATCAATACAGTTAATATCAAACAACGTTGGGGAAGATCTTAGCTAGCAAATCAGCTGAGTTCACTTTATTGCAGCAAGCTATCATTACCAGCTAAAGAGGAATATGACGATAGCATATTATCCACTCTAACGGAATAAAAACATGTTTGTAAAGCAGGGACATTAAAATCACCCTCGTTATGAACGTACAGAAGCAGCCCTGAGATCAGAAGAGCATTCAGTCCGTTTAGTTTGATTGCATTCGGATTTGCATTCGGTCGCGTATGTTTGTCACAGTTTATTTTTTAAACAAGATCTCAGTGCGTAGCTCTGGATCATTAAGTTAAAAACTAATTATTAAACATGCACTGAGCAGGATCTCATTAGAATAGTAATTATTTTCTATGTTAGCTTGCCAAACAATAGTCCAGGCCTCCGAGTGACCCATTATACTCAGTTTTATGCAAACTCTTAGATTTTCTGCTTCATATCAAACTGTTTTGTGCCTCCCACACTGTCCACTAATGATACTCCCCTTGTCTAATTTCATACAGTATATGAATAACTCTGCCACGTATAATTCAAGGATTTCTATTACTCTTAGTTGTGGAATTGGCCCCCAATTTAACGTCATTTCCCAATATTAGAGAGTGAATGCGATGAAGTAAAAGTATGCACCCTGCACAGTAGTGAACAGTCTACAGCTGGCAACTGTTACAAAAAAAAAAACACACACAGTCCATTCTGCACTCTCAATAACCCCCAAAAAATTAAAAGGCTAAAACGTTATTAAAAATGTATGCCTTGTTGATTACAGAATCACTTAGTGCCACTGACCAATAAAACGACTAGAAAGAAGGCTACTCACACGCTGGACTGCGCGTGCGTTTAAAACAAGCTAGGCGCTCTCTCGCCGTGGCCTAAAACACTCGCCGTCAACGAGGAAACGCTGAAAACTAAGTAGCACTCCGCGTAGAAAGCAGATGGCTTCTGAATACTCAGCTCAACTTCAACTGAGTGCAGCACGAATAAACCCATCCATCAATCATGTTCCATTGTGCATGAAATAGGCACCGTCTTTGTTTAAACGCTGCATGCCAGCCTCTTAGGAACTATAGCCCTTCAGAAACGTAGAGCTGCTGCAGTAGGTGGATGTGAATTTACATTATTTTTTATCAATGAACAAATGTGACTTACTTCCATGTAATGCTCACATAGTTTTTTTTACCAGTGACAAAAAATAAGAAAGTGAATATGTATTTTGTATTTTGTAATACGTGGCTTCCATCTGCTGCTTCTAGGTTCATAAACATTCATAAACGGTTTGAAGAAAACAGACAAAGAAACAGAAACGCTGTTAGAAGCTGTGGAACAGGAGCGCAGGTTTAATTTGTTCATTCAGTCTGACCAGCTCGTTAAGCACTGCAGCCACAGTGACTTCACCTGAGGGGCCGAACAGACGGCAGAAGAACCTCACACACACACACACACACACACACACACACACACACACGTACTTCACCTGAAGGGGCCAAACAGACAGCTGAAGAACTTCACACACACACACACACACGTACTTCACCTGAAGGGGCCAAACAGACAGCAGAAGAACTTCACACACACACACACACACACACACACACACACATACTTCACCTGAAGGGGCCAAACAGACAGCTGAAGAACTTCACACACACACACACACACACACACACACACACACACGTACTTCCCCTGAGGTGCCGAACAGACAGCAGAAGAACCTCGAACACACACGCACGGGACGTTCCTCGAATGGAAGAACAGCCGTGACCACAGGAAACACGCAACATCCCGCAAGCCTCGGGGGGGCCTTTCCATTTCAAACTCTGTGGCAATCCCTCGCCAGGGACAGCAGCAACTTACTGCTTATTGCCAGCTTATTATTATTTTTATTTTTTAGTATCCCATTTTTCCCATTTTCTCCCAATTCGGTGGCCAATTGAACCCTGTTCATTCCAATCTCCAGTGTACTGCTGAGGATTCACCCCTACAGCCCTGCACCACTACTGCTACGGGGGCGAAGAGTCCCTGAGCAAGACACCTAACCCCCAAAACGCTCCTGACGAGCTGGTCGGGGCCTTGCACGGCAGCCAATCACCGTTGGTGTGTGAGTGTGAGTGTGAGTCTGTGTGTGAATGGGTGAATGAGAAGCATCAACTGTACAGTGCTCTTGCGAATGCCAACCATTCACCATGACTACAAGAGCTTCTTTGAGCCGTGGTGTCTGCAGGCCAGGACCAGACCCTGGAGCACTCGAATATGGCGATCCCCCCCCCCATCCCCGTGCAGCACATCGCCTGCTTATTTGTGCCCGACTGACTCTCTGAATCCAGTGTTTACGCCCGACACCAGCAGCTGAAGCAGGATCACGGGAAGCAAAGCCTGCAGTGCATGGGGTGGCTCTTCTCGTGTACATTTAGTTTTTTTCCGGAAAGAATTACGGAGCATCAGAACCGAGGGGTCTGCATACGACTGAAAAAAGAGAGAGAGAAGAGCTTGTGAAATCCCCGGCTCTGTAATGCAAGATGGCCGCTGCCCTTCTGAGATGGTGGAGCCAGGTCTCCCTCTGAGCTCCTGTCAGCGCGTGTCCACGGTGACGAGCAACGGGGGTCCCGCGGGGAGAACGGCACTCCACAGACACCCAGGGGGGGAGGGAGGACGGCCCCCGCCAAGCACCATGGCTCAGAACCCCGCCCCCCCCACCCCCACATCCACCCCAAAAACTGCTGACCCCAGTGTCCGTGCTGTTTTAGAGTTACAGTTTTGTTCCAAAGCATTCCTCTGCTGTAGCGACCATAGGCAGCCAGAAGGCATATTGCACCATTCCCCTGCCCGCCTAATATTTTACACTCTCAGAAATAAAGTGACAGTGGAGGTACATTTCTGCTGTTCAAGGATCAAATTCCCCAACATCACCCTGAAAGTACAGTAATGTTCTCTTTGGCTTTTCCAAGCAAAAAAAGGTACAATTTATTCTGGGCTAGGGGTACAATTTTACGTACCTAAAGGGTACCACACCAGCGACAAGCATTTGTACCTTTTTAAGCAATTTTCATTCCTGAGGACATATGTATTGTGTTTATTTAACCAGGAACGATCCCCCTTTGAGACTCGAAATCTCTTTTTACAAGTGAGTCCTGGCAAACACAGCGTTACTATTATTATTAAATTTGGATGAACTGGAAGTCTAAATCCGCCACAAAGATGAAAACCACAGAGCGAGAGAGAGGAGTGGGGAGCAGTCCATCCGCGCGGCGCGGGCCAGCTCTCGAGCCAAATCCCCTCGCGTGGGCGGGGGGGGTCTAATCCCCATCAGGGGGTCTAATCCCCATCAGAGGGTCTAATCCCCATCACGCTGCCTTCCAGGCCGTGATTCCCCCGTCTCCCTCCGCTGCCCTCTCTGTTGCTCGACACGTGCGCACAGAACGAGGGAGGCTACAGCGGCGCAGGCCGGTCTCCTCTCCCTAAACACCGTCCCCGCAAAAGACAACTACGGCAACGCCTCGGTAATGGAAAAAGCAAATATTGAAGGAGATCTTTACTCCAGCCTGCTCTCCCCCCCTACCCCCCCACCCCCCCACCCCCCCACTCTCCACAGCGACTGGACACCAGGCACTGTCATAAAGGCATTAACCCCAATTTCATTTCAGCGAAAGGACCGAATATTAGGAGCCAAATGAGAGCGGAGGCAATAAAAAAATAAAATGATATAAAAATAATGTGAAAAAGACCTTAAGCAGTGATGTACTGTATGTGTGAGTGTGTTAAGCGAGGCAGCAGGGTGGCTCGTCCGTTGAAGCGATGGGGCGCCCGGCTTCAGGATCAAATCCAGGGCCCATCGTGGTCAGCACGCCCCACAGGGGGGGCCCACCACTCCCCCTCCCCCAGGACTGGCTGGCTGACATCACAGCAGGGGGGGCCCAAACTCCAATCCTGAAGGGCTGCAGTGTCTGCAGTCTGAGTGTGTCCCGTCAATGAGCTGCCAATTACAGCCTTGAGAACAAGGTGTGGGACTTATCAGCCAATAAGAAACTTAAATGAATCACTTGCTGATCGATGCCGAGATGCACCGAAAACCAGCAGACCTTGCCCCGCTCCAGGAGTGCTGTCTGACAGCCCTGGAGAACAGCGTCTCATCTACCGCTAGCGCCCCCTGCTGGTCGACTGGGCACATGCAGTCTGTCGAGCTGCACAAGGTGTGCTCCTCCACCTCGTGTCTGTGTGAGTCCGACCATGCAAACGGTATCGTGATAAAAGGGCAACAACTGACATCACGTGTTTCAGAAGAGATCACATGCTTGTCTGGGCTCTCCTGATTGGATGGGGGAGGTTGTAGCAAAGTTGGGAAAATATCATTTGAACAGCGCATCGCAAACTGAGCTAAAATACGGGGTAAGCATCAGTAAAGAACGTCTTGGCATTTACAGGGAACTTGTTGCTCCCCATCCATTTTCGCCCACTAGCCAAGTACTTAAAGCAACAGAATCCCTTGATGAAAAACCTTTCATTGCTGATAAACAACCGCGGCAATAACTGTGTACGAAATGTCACGGCAACCACCAGGAATGAATTTCAACAGGTAAATAATCACCAAGTGAATTAATCTCAAATATCGCAGTCACCGACGATGCAACCCGCTGGGCTCAATCGCCGGGCAGCAAGATAAATGTGACGAATTCGGCGCGGAAAGACAACAATTCACACAGATTGGATTTGTAACCGATAGTGGCAGGTTAGGATACTTATGCTTACAAGCCAAAAGGTGAGTCGGGCCGTCGGCAGAAACGCTCACCGAGAGCGACGTGCCCAGCGTGGGATCCATTTTGTAAAGCCCGACATTTACCGAAGCAGCGCAGGCGGCCCCGCCCGCTGGTACAGCCGGCCCCTGCGATCTCGGGCGGCGTGTAGCGTAGCGGCTAAGGTAAATGACTGGGACACACAAGGTCGGTGGTTCTAATCCCGGTGTAGTCACAGTAAGATCCGCACAGCCGTTGGGCCCTTGAGCGAGGCCCTTAACCCTGCATTGCTCCAGGGGAGGATTGTCTCCTGCTTAGTCTAATCAACTGTATATCGCTCTGGATAAGAGCGTCTGCCGAATGCCAGTAATATAATGTAATGTAATGTAATCTCTGAGCCGCGACCCACGAGCTGGCGCCCCCCGACACGCCGCCGGCGCCCCCCCAGGCCTGAGCACCTGCTCCACTGTGAGTCTCCGCCCGCCACACTAACAGGGCGGTATCACCGGGGGGACAGACGACTCGCACTTCAACACAAAACGAAAACGAATTCGCAGAGGAGTACACCTCGTTCTTATTGTCTGAGCGTCTGCCGCGTCTGCGTCGGCGGTGGCGGCCTGTAGCCTAGCGACCGAGGTACGGAACCGTAACTAGGACCCGGGAGGTCGGTGGTTCAAGCCGGCCCGGTGTAGCCGCGCTAAGATCCGCACGGCAGTCGGGCCCTCGAGCAAGGCCCTCAACCCCGCGTTGCTCCCCGGGTGGCGCACGGTGACTGCCTACTGCTCTTAAGTGGCGAGGATGTGGCAAATTTAGAGGACGGATCACCCCGCAGGGTTCAATGAAGTCCATCTTTGTCTTCCAGTCTTCTTTTTCAGTGTTTCATCACTCCCGGGTTCCGGCTGGATCGAGGGTACCAACACCTGCAGTGTGTGAATTGCTCTCGTCGTCGCAGAAAGATGAGGAAGTCATTATGACAGACGATAACCAGGGGGGTTTGCGTACGATTGAAAAAAAGAGAGAGACGAGCTTGTGAAATCGCTTGCTCTTCATGCAAGATGGCCGCTGCCCTTTTGAGCCACAGCTCCTGTCAGCCGCGTCTGCGACCACGAGCCACAGGGGTGCCGAAGGGAAAACAGCCCTCCACAGACACCCGGGGGAGGGAGACGGCCCCCGACAACCACCACCACTCAGAGCCCCACCCCCCACCGACCCCGACCGGGGAAAAGGGGATGTTTTCACGACGGTGACATAATCAGAACAAAAAACAGGAAGATCCAAAAAAAAACAAACAGGACAGTTTCCCAGTAGTGAGCGATGACACTGAACGCTGAATGAAGGATGATCATTATCGTCGTCAATCTGAGCTGTTTACACCGAGCACCAAAGCGTGCAGAGGCCCAGGTGTCATAGCTGCTGTGTGCTGTATGTTTGGCTAAAGTCCATACTGATACTTATTGAGACCAATTGGGATCAGTTGTACGACGGGCTCGTACGAGTGGTACCACATCGGATTCAGCCCACACGCCTAGAGTGTGTCCACCCATCCATCCATTATCCTAACCTGCTTATCCTGAACAGGAGCCTATCCCAGCATACATTGGGCGAAAGGCAGGAATACACCCTGGACAGGTCGCCAGTCCATCGCAAGGGCACACACACCATTCACTCACACACTCATGCCTACGGGAAATTTAGACTCTCCAATCAGCCTGACCTGCATGTCTTTGGACTGTGGGAGGAAACCGGAGTACCCGGAGGAAACCCACGCAGACACGGGGAGAACATGCACAGAGAGGCCCCGGCCGACGGGGATTCAAACCCAGGACCTCCTTGCTGTGAGGCGGCAGTGCTACCCACTGCACCACCCGTGCCACCTGCCTAGAGTGTGTCCTAAATGAAAATGCCTGATATAGTACAGTATTTATGCTACTTCATGTGGGTCACATCAGATAGATGGTCAATGGGATTAATAAGAACAAGTGATGTATTGGTTTTGCCAAACAATATGGCGGACTGTTGATAAACTTTTATTCCTCCTAAACAGTCCACTAAAATACATTTTTGAAAACATTTGAGGTGAGAAATAAGCAATGCAGTTGCTGAATCTTGATTTATACTTGACCTGCGATGCCTAGTTCAAACACTTGATTGAGACAGATTGAGGTCTGTGAGACAGGCGAGCAGCACAGACAGGCACTTGAAGCCTCTCCGTGGAGTACTTTTGAATCACTCATACCAGCAATTTAAGAACAAATCTTACGAGTGGTTCTTGTATGAGTGAACACACACTGTTATCAGGACTGGGAATGCAGGCTAAGCCATGGCTAGTCTGGGACATTACACAGAGGCATACTGTACAATGTCTGCTACATAACTGCTGTTTGTAGGGATCACAGCTAATTTCATCAAGTACAGAGGAAACATTGGGCAGAGGCTGGCCCAAAAGGGAGTGAACAATGACTTCAGTCTGAAACGTGAGGTTTCTCCATCCGACAATGCCACTTTGGTACAGAGGACTGCGTTATAATGAGCGTGACTTATCGTACTCGGGATTGTGATTGGCTCATGTGTTGACAGTGATAATGATTTTCAGCTGTGATTGGTGCGCAGCGTACATATAAACTGACAGGAATTAATTTACACGCACAAACAATGTGGAACGTTTTTTTAGCCAAAACACATTAGCATCTGATTAAAATTACGCCATGCATAATAAACACAAAGTGCAATGTAAGTACTTTGCTTTTATTGATACAATATAATTAACTTTATTTGTGGGATGAGTTACCCTTTTTTTTTTTACAGCAACAACCTTGGGAGTAAACCGAGGTTGCAGCCTCTCGAAATCGCTACCGGCTAGCAGGCTATTGATGACCTCCCGCAGGTCTGAACACATAACACACGGTTTTAAAATCACTGTATTGGCAGCCTGTTCAACGGAACATTGATTACAAGGTAGCAATCACAACATACAAGGTCTTAAACGGGGAAGGGCCCTCACACACACCGCAGAACTGTTTGCACATCACATGCCAGCTCGGCCCTTTGTGTTGGGAGGTGAGAGGCTTACTGTTGGTGCCTAAGCCAAACCTCATGTCAGCGGGACAGAGCCTCCTCTTGCTGAGCTTCCATTTGTAAAAACTCTCTTGCGGCTCAGATCAGAAACGCAGAAACAATGCCAATCTTTTAGGTACATATTATTTACCTAAAAAGATTTAAATATACTCCACAATGTAAAAAATGATCAGACAATGTGTTACAAAAATGCAGGCGAATGAACTTAAATGTGCTTCTCAGAAAAAAAACAAAAAAAAACAACCCAACAACTTTCATTACATTACATTACATTACACGGTATTTAGCTCTTTTCCAGAGCGACGTACAACGAAGTGCAGATCGAACACAGGAACAAGCGTGAAGAGGGCCCTAGAGGAAAGTACGGTTCCGAGTCCTAGCGTGACCATACAGATACAATCGGAACCCTTGAAGAATACATCGACTTACAGACTAGCATACCACGGTTAGGAATAGACCAGGCATATATACAGCACAATGCAGTATGCAAGTATTTTGACAGTGACACATTTTTGTTGTTTTCACCCTGTACCACACCACATTAAATTCAAAATTGAACATACAGTACTGTGCAAACGTCTTAGGCACCTGTATAACATTCGGTACAGATAAGATTCTTTCAAAAATAATTAAATGAAAGGTCCTAAATAAACGTACGATACATTTTACATTACATTTTAGTAATTTGGCAGAATAGTTCAAAACTGAATCAAATCAAAACATTTTGTGACCACCATTCGGCGTTAAAAAGCATGTTGGAGCATGTTGGAGAACTTGCCACAGTTCTTCTGCAGACTTTGGTTGGCTCCTTGCTTCTGATCTCAGACAGCCTTGATCAAGTTTTTATGTAAAAAGTAGTCGATTGCTAACAGTAATGTGTTACTTTTTACATTTAAATACAAAAACGTCTCTGTAAAATTAAATTTGGAAATTGAATATTTGGAAATCTCAAATGCGTTATACTATTATGCGTTATGCGTTTATACTATTAAAAAATAATAATATATATATATAATAAAGTCTAGGGTGCCGAAGACTTCTGCACAGTACTGAACATATGAGGTTAATATGCTCACTGTCAGCTTTAATTTGAGGGTCTTTACATAAATATCAGGTGATTCATGCGGGAATTACAGCCCCAAACACGGTCACTGTCCAAATGCTGATCCAATCGTACTGTTACCCACGACACCGGAGGCAGGACAGGCAGCACGACAGCAGGCTATAATTTCAAAGTTTGCCTTTCACCTCATAAATCAGGCGAGCGCAGGATTTATGTAACGGACGACCGGCAGCGAACGCAGAAACACGCTCACCCGAAACCAGACGATCTCTCGCAGTCTGCCATCCGTCTTGAAGTTGCATTTCAGCGTCACGGTGTCTCCGACGACGACGGCGGGGAGGGGCTCGATGGTGACAGTCAAATATCCTGTGTGGCGCAGGGAGATAAAGGAGATGAATAAATACAACAACAAAAAAAAACACCCTGTTGTCAACGCTCTGCCATCTGACACCCTCAATGCACAGGGGATATCTTTGCTGGGTTTTTCCTCCAGCAGAACCCTGTGGCAGACAGACGGACAGAGGCCTGCCCGCCACATCTCTGCGCCGAATATTCACACTCGAAATGAAGAGTTCTCATCAGGTATAACGGACGGCATTACAAGCGTAATGACGTTCCGTCTCCTCCGCGCTAACCGCCGCCGCTAATTGAAAGGTAAGGTAAACCCCTTCAGAAGGGCTTCGTTAAAATGCGCTTGCGTACTTGCGTTTGGCCGGCCAATGTGCTGAAAATAAAATAAAAAAAACACGCATTGAATAGATGTGACAGAGAGAGCGGTGCCGTTTTGGGGTCCATCCAGAGCTTTAATACTGCTCTTGTTGTGTGCAGATGCACCGCAGCAGGAAGCAAGCAAATAGCAAACAGATGTTCTATTAATCCGTCACAATTATACGAACATGCACGGCAGAGGCCGTTTTGCACTGCTCTGAACAGTGATCACTGCACACAGACACCCACCGAACCTGCACTGCAATTCCCTGAAACAGACAGATATTCAACTGGCTTGGTATATTTATCCATCCATCCATTATCTGAACCCGCTTATCCTGATCAGGGTCGCAGGGGGGCTGGAGCCTATCCCAGCATACATTGGGCGAAAGGCAGGAATACACCCTGGACAGGTCGCCAGTCCATCGCAGGGCACACACACCATTCACTCACACACTCATACCTATGGGCAATTTAGACTCTCCAATCAGCCTAACCTGCATGTGTTTGGACTGTGGGAGGAAACCGGAGTACCCGGAGGAAACCCACGCAGACACGGGGAAAACATGCAAACTCCGCACAGAGAGGCCCCGGCCGACGGGGATTCGAGCCCAGGACCTCCTTGCTGTGAGGCGGGTATATTTATTTAACCAGAAATTATTTTCTCATATTTATGCTATTTAATAGATGGTTCTATGGGAAGACAAAAATGGAAAGGGGGCGGAGTCCTTTTTAGATGCAGGGGAATGTATTATTTTTATACTTGTGTAATTTATAAAAACAATAATAACAACAATAATAATAATAATAATAATGAAAATAACATGTATGATTATTATTATTAAAACAAACTAAAGACAAAACAACACTGTTGATGATTATTATTAAAATTCTGGATTCAGAAAAGTAAAAAATAACTGCAGAAACTTTCCGTAATAGAATAACCAAAAGGGCGTCTGCGGTATTCCGCAGGGGAGGGTACGGAGTGGGAGCCGACAGAAAATACGCTTACACCTGAAATCTTCGACCAGGACCAATCCCATAAGCAACCGGGCTCAAGTGGAGCAGAGGGTCATGATTTCAGAAAAAGGGCCTGTATTCCGTGCCATGCATCACTAATCCTAACGTGATAGAGACCGGGGGTTTAACAGCTTACAACCGGCCAGTCCTGCGGAGGATTTCTGGGGTGAGACACTTTTTTTTATTATTTAAATGTCCTGTCCGTGTGTCTGTCAGCCCCCCCCCCCACACTGCTCGAACATTGCTCCGGCGCAGAGACACTGTTTTTCCACCGTCAGCTTACCTGTCTTCACCTCACCCTCCTGAACCTAAGTTTGGATTTTAAGAGTTCCAGGTATTGTTAAGAGTCCAGGTATTTTTAAGAGCCTTGTTGAAAATCCTGTGACCAAATGCACAATTTTTTGTTGTTGTTGCTTAATGCTTATAAGACTTCCATAGAAGTAGTGCGTACTAGAATTGCATGCATTTATTATTATGTATTTTGTCTCATATAAATTGTGTCCTTTTCTGCAAAGAAAATGAGCTTTTGGGGTAAAATATATTTTAAGAAAAAAGTATGCATACCACTCTATTTGAGGAAGGGCAATGACGTCTTGAGGCTGGCAACTCTAAGTCTGGATTGCGATCATTTTGTTTAGCATATAAGGATAATATAGAGTATAAAACACCCATCTCTGTTTTCAACAATGGCTTATTGTGTGGCTATTGCTCATTGGATTATCACAATATTGCAAAGTAACTTTAAAAGGTAGCAGTGCTGACAGTGGCAATGAGAGAGCTAATTAAAAATCTTTCTCACAGACAGTGTTAATCACACTCAAAGATTATTTTATCTCATCAGGGAATGAGAATGAAAACATAAAGTAACACTTCATTTAATCAGAAAAATAAAAAAATAAAAAAAAAATGACAAAAATCTGCACTTTCTGAAGCTATTACCACAGGGTCAACTTCTATGGCACCAGTGAATGCTTGTAATTTCAATTTCTTGTCTGTTTCGCACTTTCATAAAAATGTAGACACAACGTCATTTCAAACATTATGTCTTATAATCATGCATATCTGTTCACTCTCTCACACACACACACTCACACACACAAAAAGCTGGTGTGGTGGAAAACCACAATGCATAAAAATGTTGGTCAAAAGTACGCTTCCACATAAAAGCCACTTATGTACAGGACTTCGATTTGAAGCTTTGTGTACAGTAAACTACTGTACAAGTTCGTTTTGCCATTTTCTCTCCGAAGAGTGTACTTACCAGAGGTCACATCAATGCAGGATTGAACTTTTTGTTTCCTACATGGAAAATGGGGAAATTGTGGGCTGTGTTCTGAAGTTGCAGGCACACTGAGCATGACATCAAAAGTCATCAAAAACACAGATGACAGATGCTATCACATGCATTCAACACCTGAATGAGATCCAGTACACTGCACTCCACTACACTACCTCTGAGTGCTTGCCAAGCTAGTTCAACAATAATTCAAAACTACTGCCATCGTCTTATTAATAATGGATGATCAATAATGCATGGGTGCTCTCATGTAATGGGCGACATGGCTCAGGCGGTAAGAGCAGTCGTCTCATTGGCTCAGGCAGTAAGAGCAGTCATCTCATTGGCTCAGGCAGTAAGAGCAGTCGTCTCATTGGCTCAGGCAGTAAGAGCAGTCGTCTCATTGGCTCAGGCAGTAAGAGCGGTCGTCTCATTGGCTCAGGCGGTAAGAGCAGTCATCTCATTGGCTCAGGCAGTAAGAGCAGTCGTCTCATTGGCTCAGGCAGTAAGAGCAGTCGTCTGGCAGTCGGAGGGTTGCCAGTTCGATCCCCCGCCTGGGCGTGTCGAAGTGTCCCTGAGCAAGACACCTAACCCCCAAATGCTCCTGACGAGCTGGTCGGGGCCTTGCACGACTGCTAATCGCCGTCGGTGTGTGAATGTGTGTATGAATGAGAAGCATCAATTGTACAGCGCTTTGGATAAATGCGCTATATAAATGCCAACCATTTACATTACTGAAGACTAATATAATAGCGTCTCAGAACAAGTTTTTAATTAAAACAATGAACAAGTCATTAGCTCACCTTACTACAATTAGCTTTTTCCATTTTTGCCCACTTTTACCACAGTTGAGAGATAAGGGAATGGATAATGTTATCGTGCAGTACGTCATGGTTTGTATTTGAAGCACGTATTGAAGCTTTGCCGTTTCAAAAGCCAGGATGACCTCTGAGCTGAGATGAAATGTACAGTAAATACCATTTAGATTGATCCCGTTTTAAATTACTGTATGTCTACGGACGCTGGATGCCAGATACCGGACCCAAATTAAAACACTTCTCCTGTGCTTTCTTCTGCAGGAACCAAAATGGCTCCCATCTGAATCCTGAGTTCACTCAAGCACCTGTCAGTAAACATCACTCAACAGGTTTCTATGCAGCAGTCCCGCTGACGATCCACAATAGTGTCTAAAAGTTAGACGACTCCCGCCTAAACTTTGCAAACAGACTAAGAAAGAAAAAGAATATAAAACACCATATTTCATGTTAAATCCTTCTTTCTAATGGGGAAAAAAAACTCAGGAAAGTCTTTCTTTTATTTCCTGTGCTTTCATTAATCTGAAACAGTGGTGAAGTGGCCAAGTTTTGATTGTAATTAAGATTGGTTATTGCCAAAATTGACTGAATGCTGAAATACTATTCTCTCTCTCAAATCCAGTTAAGCGCTCCCTTTGTTATAAAATGGAGGTTGATACACTCTGAACCACATTTAGCAGTTATCTGTTCTATATGACCAAAACAAAATGAGCAAAAACTGATAATGCATTTATCAAACCCAGGCAGCCAAATTGGTGAAAGCAGTATTTAAAAATGAATAATTCCCAGAACCATTTAGAGCTTATCTTAAGTTTTAAGAACCATATGAAAGTGATATCTAATGCCAATTAGTGTGTTCATGCTCTTAAAATCAGCATGGGGAGTGCTTATGGTTCTTTTATAAGTACAAACCCCCGATTCAAACAGACATCTAGATGTTCAACAAGGCAAAATTGCATGTCAAGAGGATTTTCTTTT
This sequence comes from Conger conger, assembly GCF_963514075.1. Classification (NCBI taxonomy): domain Eukaryota; kingdom Metazoa; phylum Chordata; class Actinopteri; order Anguilliformes; family Congridae; genus Conger; species Conger conger. The sequence goes on along the minus strand of NC_083769.1, from coordinate 48,045,834 downwards.
TTCCTAAATCTGATTAGCACAATACAAAGAACTGGAAGGACAAAACTTATATAACTTATATAATATATATATATATATATCATACATTCAAGAAAAAGGAGCAAAGGTTGACACATGGTTGACACATGTTCTGCTCCAAGTTAAGGTAAAATGGTCCATACCGTATTTATGATACGTATCTATTGATACATTACATTTGAGACTATCTAGAATGTTCTGATACTGTCCAAACTTAATGAAGCGGAACATCAGCATGATCAGATAATTAGCCCCTCAGTCAGTCATTACAATGAACCGTACATGATTTCTGATCTTATTTTAAAAGGCCACAGGGCTGCCAAGGAAGAGTTGGCAATCCCAATTTTCAACATGAAAATAAAGTGAAATTTTCCCCAATGGAAACACATGGGTTTCATTCATTTTGTGACCAATGAATTTTTCGAGAGGGCATTTAACTATAAATCAAAGTTAATGGGAACGGTGATGAAATCCAGGCCTATCTGTAGGGATGAGTTAAAAACTAAATTAAAACAAATGAAGGGGAACTGAATTCAGTCTATAATTTTTCCCAACTTTATTTCCTGACTACAATTTGTATGATTGTTCTCCCATACACAGAGCAGCAGAGTAAAAAAGCACGGGCACACTGCCGCCAGATTAAGCCACACAGCTCACTGAATTGCTTCTCTCCTCAATCACAATCCCAGGTAGGACACAGAAAATGGAGTAACGGGATGTCAAGGTCAGGTCTAAATTACGCAGGGCCATTTCATTCACCGTCCGCACCACCGCTTTCCTGTGGCCTGCCTCTGAACCAATCAGAGCAGGCACAAACCCTGATTTATCTCCCGGACAGAAACATCTCCATCCCACCGACACCCCAGCCGAGTCGGAGTCAGAGTATCAGGTAGCAGAGGTCTGGAAGAACACACTCGGTGAACGACTGCTCTTTTTCAATCCGCAAGCAGATCGGGGCGATGAGGACAATAAGCCCCCGGGAAATAAAGTGTTTTGGAGTAGTTTCCCAGATTCAGAGCTGAATTATTTCGCAGTTGGAAAGCACTGCCATCAGCTGGAGTGGAAATGACTTTAGCCTTTATAATGTTGTACTGTGCTCATTATGTACCAAATGTAAAATGCTGACATACTGTATTTAACAAAGGGATTTATAAACATATACATAAATATACAGGGGGCTCCATATGTCTTGGGATAAAGACATTTTTTTGTTGATTTGGCTCCATATATTCTATTATTCTACTATTCTGAAATGTACAGGGGGTGTTCAGTAAAAAAAAAATAGGAAACATTCTTTGCAAACTCTAGAGACAAGCGTGCATGCAAATCCCAGGAGATCAGCAGTTTCTGAGATACTCAAACCACCCTGTCTGCCACCAACAATCATCCCTTGGTCAAAGTCACTTTGATCACATTTCTTCCCCATTCTGATGGTTGATGTGAACATTAACTGAAGCTCCTGACCCGTATCTACATGATTGTATGAATTGCACTGCTGTCACACAATTGGCTGATTAGATAATCGCATGAATAAGTAAAATAAAGTGTAAAAATATTCCTAATAAATTGCTCGGTGAGTGTATATATTTGATAATATGTTTTTGTCATCCAAGACACTTGTATTATATACACATTTAAAATAGTTTTTCTTTCTGCTGAGTCTCATAAGGATAATTACATATTTAGCACGGCTAAGATGGCTGGAGTGTGTGTGTGTGTGTGTGTGTGTGTGTGTGAGAGAGAGAGAGAGACAGTGAGAGAGAATCACAAAGACTACGGCCACTTATGACTAATGCATTCAGAGGCTAAGTGATTGGGATTTAACTTTAAATAGCGCGGCTCATCTTAATGACCAGGAATCTCCGGCAGGACTTATCACCTCGGATCTCTTCCTGTGAAAACGATGATTAAATTACTATTATTTAAGCCGGGGCGCACAGATGCACTTGGACCGCGGGGCCCAGTGAGGAGCGCACGGAGGCTGAAATCCGCGCTGTTATCCCGGTTTCCCCCTTCAGAAATGTCACCGCAGTCAGCAGGGAGTCATGGAGGATTTCAATGGGAAGGAGTGGCCCCTGGGGAGAAGCAGCACAGCGCCTTTCTGCTGCTAAATTACATATCTGTGCATCATTAGACATCATTTAAACATATTACTGCGCGGAGCCGTTGTGTGAGGATTTTGGCCGGCTCAACGCTTGCTTAGCTTGTTTCTCATTAGCACCCTTTTTTTTTTTTTTTTTGTGTTTGCTTGATTTAACCCCTTTTTAGTTGTTAATTAGCATCTTCTATTCTTAGATTCCTAAACTGGAAGAAAGTAAACAGACGCACACGACTTCTTCTGAGGTTAAGAAAGCATATTTTTAGGGTGCTATCAGATACGGATAGCGAGATTGCTGCATTTACATTTAAAATGGCCATTTTTGCCCATCAATCTTCACTCAGTAATCCATAGTGACAAAGTGAAAACAAGTTTTTAGATTTCTTTTGCTAAAAACATGTTTTCACTTTGTCATTATGTGTTACTGAGAGTAGGTCGATAGGCCTTTAAAATTAAACCTAGAACACAATAACGTGTGCCAAAAGTGAAGGGGTGTGAATACTGTCTGAAGACACTGTATATAGTGTGTTTCTCACTTTACAGGGGTGGGAGAGGGAGGTATTCACAATGTCCACATGTTCCACAAGGATTCCTGTAGAAAATGTGCGTTTTTGCAGACAAGGAAATTAAAGTAAGGGTCATTGTGTGTGTGTGCGTATATGTGTGTGTGTGTGTGTGTGCGTGTGCGTATATGTGTGTGTGTGTGTGTATGTGTATGTGCGCATGTGCGTTTGTGTGTGTGCATGTGTGTGTGTGTCTGTAAGTCTGAATGAGAGGGGGGGTCTGTGTGCATGTGTGTGTGTGTGTGTGTGTGTGTGGGTGTGGGTGTGTGTGTATGCTTGTGTGTGTGCATGTGTGTGTGAGTGAGTTCACATGCGAGAGAGAGAGAGCACTTGAGCACTTTAGGTAAAAGTGGTTGAAGTCACTGCCTTTTAGCAGTTCATCATCCTAATGCCTTCCTGAATCATGTGTTCTGCCCTAAACTAACGCACCAAAAACACTCAAATTATTCATGACTAAGCAAAAAACGGCACATTATGAAGCACAACATAACATATGTTTCATAAAATGATCTTTGTAAGAGTCATAGTATCATGATGTAGTGATATCATGAAGGTTTACCAATTTGCAAAAATTCCTGCGCCATATCTATGAGTGAGTGGTTGATAAAGACGTTAACTCTGCGGCCATGTGCACGACATATTTTATGAAGGATGTTGGAATATAGTCCAGTACATGTCACTGTCTAGGTAGAGTGTGGCTGTCATCACCCAAGGTCGGCTATTTCACTTTAACGTGACGACTGACTGGGGTTTTGTTTCCGGAAAAAAAAAAAAAATCTGTTTTCGTTTAAAGCCAAAAATAAATAAATAAAGAAATTGGATCGGGCTACTTCTCTGTGTGGTATTGATTGTGGTGACATATTGCACATGCATGCAGCCTTGCCTGCATTAAAGGGTCTTGACTCAGTTTTTCATGCTTCTTTAAGTTTTATTACCAGAGCAATGTTTCTTACCCGGCCCGGAGTTCTTTATCAACAGGGCCTTGTGGACAACAGTATTATTACATATTAATCTATTAATCAATACCGGGTAAACCGCCTTACGACCTCTCCACTCCAAACGGTACTTCCAACGTTTGCAGTGATCAGCTACAAAAAATATATATATATAAAAGTGGACACTTTTAATGTTCCTGGGGTTTTTTTGAAGAAAGTGGAGCTTTCTTTTCTCTATTATGTGCCCAGGATGTGGAATAACTGGTTTAATAGACACTGGAATCCTTTGGTCATTTTAAGCCTCTTGTTCACAGTCCTGTGACTGATGAGCGTAATTGTTTGTGAATGTAAGAAGCGCTGTTCTGTGGCCTCCAATAATTGACTGTACAAGTGTTCTCGGTGTCCGCGCGCTGTTCTGCGTGTCCGCCTCTGTCACCGAAACCTTTTCGCTGTTTTACAGCCACTGTCTCTGCCAGGCTCCCTTTGAAATGAGAGATTTCTATCTCACGGAACCTATTGGTCAAAAAACACATACGTACATAAATAAATAAATAAACTACAGTGAAGTCAATGGCAGTATTGATCGTGCCAGTGAAAAATGCAGAGCACATTCACCCCAGTTCTGCAGAAGTGCCCCCTGAACTTCCCCTAGGTATGCAGTGCAATCTGACTGCGTTTGCTTTTATTTTTTAACAATACAGCAACGCAACACTTTTGTGTGTGTGTGTATTTTTGTAAGAAGACTACTGTAAAATAAGCTATCGATTATCAACAGTTTTTTTTTTTTTTTTTAGGCCTAATCAACAAGTTTAGCGATGTCACTCCAGATTTCCCTCCTCTGTGTTATTTTATGGCGTTGTTCCAGACCTGTAAACGTCCGTGCGTTTCTGTGCCTGGCTGCATGTACCGCCCCGGTTTTGCACCTGGTCGTGAAAGTGCCGTACGTGTTCTTGTTTCGGGCCCGTTCGCATGCCCGTCTCCTGCCACAGAATTGCACACAAGGGCGATTTACGTCTTTTACGGTGTACTGTAATTAGGACTAGTCTTAGTAAATCAGTCATTAGTACTTCAGCGTGTGCCACCGCAAACGGAGAAATACCGCAAATGTACTTATTTGTTTTAGCACCACAGCTATTTCCTTCGTAGATCCGGCCCTTATCCGACTTCGAGGAGAGCTGGCTCAGGTCTACCCTCTCCACGGAGCAGCATCTACAGCTTACGCTGTCGGAGTTCAGCTACCGCGGTGCATTGTGTAACTAACGTACAGGGGGAAGGTGTGCGTTCAGCACTCCCTCTGCAGCCTGTCCCAGGGGGGGGGGGGGGGGTGCTGGAATACTCCAGGCCTGAGCGAACAGAGGGAAATCACAGCTCCACTGAAACAGCACTTCTGCAGGGACATTCCCATGGTGCACCAGGGCCGGTGTGATAGACCCCAGTTACAGCACGTAACGCCAGATGTTGGTAATGACGACTATGTATTTAGCACAGCGAAAATGGATGTGGTTGGCTGCTTGTGTATGTGTGTATGTGTGTGAGTGTATGTATGTGTGTGCGTGTGTGGTGTGTGTCTGCGTATTGGTGTATCTGTGTGCCTGTGTGGCTGTGTGTATGTGTGTGTGTGTGTGCATGTGTGTGTGTGCATGTGCAGTGTGTGTGTGTTTGTGTGCGCGCCTGTGTGGTGTGTCAGTGTGCATGTGCGTGCGTGCGCATGCATGCGGTGTGTGTGTGTGTGTGTGTGTGTGTGTGTCAGTGTGCATGTGCGGTGTGTGTGTGCATGTGAGTGTGGGTGTGTGCCTGTGTGGTGTGAGTATGTGTGTAATGTGTGCATGTGTGTGGTGTGTGTCTGTGTATTAGTGTATCTGTGTGCCTGTGTGTATGTGCGTGTGTGTGCATGTGCAGTGTGTGTGTGTGTTTGTGTGCGTGCCTGCGTGCATGTGTGGTGTGTCAGTGTGCATGTGCATGCATGCATGTGCGGTGTGTGTGTGTGTGTGTGTGTGTGTGTGAGTGCATGTGTGTGTGTGTGTGTGTGTGTGTGTGTGTCTGGGTGGTGTGAGTATGTATGTATGTGTGCATGTGCGGTGTGTGTGTGTGTGTGCATGTGTGTGTGTGTGTGTGCGCATGTGTGTGTGTGTGTGCACATGTGTGTGTGTGTGTGCATGAGTGTGTGTGTGTGTGCATGTGTGTGTGTGTGTATTAACAGCCCACCTATGTCACTTTCCTTCTAGCCACCCCCCCCACCTCCCCCCACTAGCTACCTCATCATGTTTTCAAGGTAAAACACACACCGGTCTATGAAACGACGCAGCAATCAGGGTCCCGTATCTGCGGTACACATGTTCTGCTTCTGTCGCGCTTCTATCAATACCGCGGAAATGGAAAGTCATTCATCTGGAAGCCATTTCTGCTGACTGCCTTAAGACACGGAGAATTTACCGGAGGAGTAAGACACGCTGTCTAAGCCGTCTTTTGAAGCGACTTCCAAAGTGGATTTGGGGGAGAGGTGTCCACGCACGCCTGATGATAAGGCAAGTCGTGATCTGGGAACAGAGAGTTTTACAGGGGCCTTAAATCCCCTCCCCCCCCCCCCTCAAAAAAAGAGGCTGACAGTGAACTTTGTCAAATGCTGTTGGGCTGCAAGGGACCCATCGATCCCTCCAACGAACGCCGGGGTGTTTGAGAGCGGGCTCTGCAGCTCGATGCATCTGTGCCTCCTGCAGCCTAAGCTGCCCCCACCTTCTTCCACCCGCGTAACATAGAGGTTTCTAACAAGATAAATGAAGAATCCTATCCAGCCACTCAGCTCCGACAGGGAGATCCATCCCGTTCCGCAAACTTAGCGAAACCCGGGCGGCAGATGCGTCTTAAGGACAGGACTGCACTCGCACAGAATAGAATACTTTAATGGGGTCGGCCATAAAAAACCCTTAATGCTGATGGCTCTTTAGCAGGAAATGGCAAACCCATACAGCGTCGCTGAGGACATAAACAGCCCAGAGAAGGCGACAGCGAGCGGCGGTAATTAGTTCACATTAACAGGGTTTGTAGGGGGAACCGGTGACCTTTCAGTTCAATCTTAATCCTTTACTAACCGTTAATATAACACCTAGAGGGGTCAGAGGAATAGGTTCTTACAAAACTAATACCCTAGCGAAGCGGAGCGCGATAAATATGGCCGCCTCTCCGTTCTAATTAAAGGCAGCAGGCCGGAGAGAGCGCCGTTACTCGGGGTGATGGCGGACATCGACCGCCGTTAAGACTTCTTCCCGCCGGGAGAGTTGTGTTCCGCCGCGCGCGGGATGGGGGAACGGGCCCAGGCCGTGTAGCGGGATGGGGGAACGGCCAAGGGATGCTGGGGGAACAGTGTGGGATGATGGGGGAACAGTGTGGGATGATGGGGGAACAGTGTGGGACGGGTGAACAGCACGGGATGATGGCCGAACAGTACGGGATGATGGGGGAACAGTACGGGATGATGGGGGAACAGTGTGGGACGATGGGGAACAGTGTGGGATGATGGGGGAACAGTAAGGGATGATGGGGGAACATGATGGGGGAACAGAACGGGATGATGGGGGAACAGTGTGGGATGGGTGAACAGTACGGGATGATGGGGGAACAGTGCGGGATGATGGGGGAACAGAGCGGGATGATGGGGGAACAGTACAGGATGATGGGGGAACAGTGTGGGATGATGGGGAACAGTGTGGGATGATGGGGGAACAGTAAGGGATGATGGGGGAACATGATGGGGGAACAGAACGGGATGATGGGGGAACAGTGTGGGATGGGTGAACAGTACGGGATGATGGGGGAACAGAGCGGGATGATGGGGGAACAGCGTGGGATGATGGGGGAACAGCGCGGGATGATGGGGGAACAGTGCGGGATGGGGGAACAGTACAGGATGATGGGGGAACAGTACGGGATGATGGGGGAACAGTGTGGGATGATGGGGGAACAGCACGGGATGATGGCCGAACAGTACGGGATGATGGGGGAACAGTACGGGATGATGGGGGAACAGTGTGGGATGATGGGGAACAGTGTGGGATGATGGGGGAACAGTAAGGGATGATGGGGGAACATGATGGGGGAACAGTGCGGGATGATGGGGGAACAGTGCGGGATGATGGGGGAACAGCGTGGGATGATGGGGGAACAGTGGGGGATGATGGGGGAACAGCGCGGGATGGGGGAACAGCACGGGATGATGGGGGAACAGTGTGGGATGGGGGAACAGTGTGGGATGATGGGGGAACAGTGTGGGATGGGGGAACAGTGTGGGATGATGGGGGAACAGTGTGGGATGATGGGGGAACAGTGTGGGATGATGGGGGAACAGTGCAGGATGATGGGGGAACAGTGTGGGATGATGGGGGAACAGTGTTGGATGGGGGAACAGTGTGGGATGGGGGAACAGTGTGGGATGATGGGGGAACAGTACGAGATGGGGGAACAGCGCGGGATGAGGGGGGAACAGCGCGGGATGGGGGGAACAGCGCGGGATGACGGGGGAACAGCGCGGGACGGGCGCACAGCGTGGCCCACGGAGCACAGAGGACGCCGCGGTGGTAATGTACTCTGAGATGCCGGCGTGCGATAATGGCCTCCCTTCTGCACCGGTGTCAGGCTGGCAGACATTACAGGAAATTAATGCCTGTTTTCTTCTTCTTCTTCTTCTCCTCTTATTAACACCTATCTCAGATCCATTACGAGCCGTGCGAAGACAGAGACGGCTCGCGACATCGCACAGCAGGTTCGGGCACAATCGAGCTTAGTCACACCACCCCCCACCCCCCCTTCCTCTGAGGAATTAAAAAGAATTGTTCTTCTTCACGAGAGAGGGAGTGGAAGTGCAAACATCGCGCGTGTACGGAGCCATCTCACTGGTAAGAAAGGCTATAGTGACGCACAGAAGCCTCCCGTTAAAGTGCACTTGATAAAAATGAGTTACTCTCGTGAATAGGTTGTTTACAGTCATATCTGCTCGGAGCCCATTCACTTTAAAATACCTGAAGCTCAATATCTCAAAACAACGCAGATAGAACCTTATAATTCTCAGCTGAGCTATTGTGCATACAGGCCGAGGTCCTTGAAGGCCCTTTTTGCTAAACCAAGTGTAAAGTCCTGTATTTATCGCACTGAACTCAGTCTTTAGGCTCCCATACCAGTGTGCGGTAGATTATCTCCATATATTCAAGGACTGAAGCAGTCCCTCTATAAAGGGTATTAAATGTTGCAGTCCAGAAATAGAAATGAAACTGATTGGATAATAACAATAAATCATCAGACGGATAACGATTCAGATCGCCCCGATCGTCTAATGATAAATCATTATCATCCAATCGGATTATCCAATAATATAATGATGAATAATTATCCAATCAGATAACTGCTGATCATATTTCCATTATGCATATATTTAAAAATAAATCTATACACTATATACAGTACATATTGAAGACAGAAAACGAGCTCATCACATCACCAAATTACAATGGTGCACATTAAATGCTGACTGGCTTTCTCACTGAGGAATGCCATCATAGTCAATTACCAACACTGGGACACCCTGCCCCACTGGTGCTCACAGGGAGAGCCACAGGGAGTGCTAGCTTTTGTCTTGTTTTCACTTTAATATCAGCAACCAATTCAGACCCGAGGAGAGGCGAGTTAACTGCAATCAACTGCTTTAAATGACCGATCAAGTGACGACAAAAGTCTGGACACCCTGCACGGCTCTCCGGGACCAGGAGAGAGGACCACTGGTCCATCAAAACACACACAGATTACAGGGACCACTGGACACACTCTTGATGGTGCACAATACATAAAAAGAAAACAGATCGCTTGACATATGAGAAATTATAAATAGGTTATCAAATCGCATCAGTGTATGTAGCCGAGCATAGAAAATGGTTGACAAGCCATGCGCAGACAGCTGAGCTGCAGCTCATAATCTAGCCCAGGGCATGCTGCAGTGTTACAGGTGTTACATGGGCAGGTGTTACAGAGTGTTCCATGGGCAGGTGTAACAGGGTGTTACATGGGCAGGTGTAACAGGGTGTTCCATGGGCAGGTGTAACAGGGTGTTACATGGGCAGGTGTTACAGGGTGTTACATGGGCAGGTGTTACAGGTGTTACATGGGCAGGTGTTACAGGGTGTTCCATGGGCAGGTGTAACAGGGTGTTCCATGGGCAGGTGTAACAGGGTGTTACATGGGCAGGTGTAACAGGGTGTTACATGGGCAGGTGTTACAGGTGTTACATGGGCAGGTGTTACAGGTGTTACATGGGCAGGTGTAACAGGGTGTTACATGGGCAGGTGTAATAGGGTGTTACATGAGCAGGTGTTACAGGTGTTACATGGGCAGGTGTTACAGGGTGTTACATGGGCAGGTGTAATAGGGTGTTACATGGGCAGGTGTTACAGGGTGTTACATGGGCAGGTGTTACAGGGTGTTACATGAGCAGGTGTAATAGGGTGTTACATGGGCAGGTGTTACAGGGTGTTACATGGGCAGAGGTTTTGCCAAATGGCAAATGGTCTGTGTTCAGATAACACTTTTTTCCAAAGCGCTTTACAAATAATGCCACTCATTCACCGATTCTCTCTCTCTCTCTCTCTCTCACACACACACACACACACACACACACACTCAAACACCAACAACCAATCAACCAATCAGCTCGTCGGGACCAATTGGGGGGTTACATGTTCTTCTCAGGGACACTTCAACAACCTTCTGACTGCCACACTACCACAACCGCAAACACAACCACAACCTCTTACCTCCTGCACCAGTAACTAAAATTTCATAAACCTTGTATTAAGGCAATGTCAAACTTACAGTACGAAATGGTGGCCTTTGGTATAACTCATCACAAAAACTGGGAGCCGTTTATTTCATCTCAGGCTCATCTCATCAGCCGGTTCAAATGAAGCCTTCACTGGCAAAATGGAAACACAGTCAGCATTGCAACAGTGACAGACAATTTCAGAAAGACACGCTACAATACCACTTTCTTTCAATATCGGAGGACACTCGGGAAGTGACATGGACAGGGAGATGTCTGTCGCCCGCAAAAATCACCCATTGCATCCCTTCAATTCAAAGTTTATTTCTCATGAGAACAATGGGCGCAATCAGTGAATGTAACTTCACCTGGGAAAGAGTGAATACTGGATATACATTTTATTTTATGAACAAAAAGCAAAACCATAAATTCTAGTCTACCATCGGAAAAAAAACACAGACAGAATTTATGACTACTTGTTCTCGGGAAAATGAGGATGAGTTAATTTCTTCCTTTGAAGTGGGACGGATTAGTTATGCTATCATTCAAACGCTGGTAAAGCGCCGTGATTGATCCTGAGTGAGGCGATTCAAACCCAGATAAAGGTGCATAGCTCTGCGCTGATTGATACTTCTGGAGAGCTCTCCAGGAAAGCACGGGGCCAGACCGCGGGGATGCGGGCCTCCGCTGTACCGCAGATATCCGCTGGAGGTTCCACGCTTCTCTCAATCAGAGTGATTGCACCACCGCTTGCCAGCCGAGTAGAGTGTGGTAACCGAGAGCCAGAGGAGCTTAAACCTCCATCCAACTGCGCCTAGAACCCACCGCAGAACAAGGGCCCTAATCAGCTTTCAGCTGGAGCAAAAACAAAACAAAAAAGGGAGGGGGGGGGGGGGGGTATTCCTATCAGCTTATGGGCTGATGTGCTGGGGATCAGGAGCAACAATTGCCTCGTCCGTGGGGGCGATGCAGGCCACTAAGGGAAGACGAAGTAGAATAATAAACAATTCGTTATTTATAGCTGACGCTTTTACCCAAACTGACTTATAGTCGATTAGACCACGCAGGGGACAACCCCCGGAGCAATGCAGGGGGTTAAGGGCCTTGCTCAAGGGCTCAACAGCTGTGCGGATCTCAGGGCGGGCTTGAACTACCAACCTTCTGGGTCTCCGGCATGCACCTTAGCCACTAGGCTAGAGGCAGCCCCTCAGAAGCCAGGATAGACGTGATGGATCTACAAGCAGGCGTGTGTGTTTGGATAGACGTGACGGATCTACAAGCAGGCGTGTGTGTTTGGATAGACGTGACGGATCTACAAGCAGGCGTGTGTGTTTGGATAGACGTGACGGATCTACAAGCAGGCGTGTGTGTTTGGATAGACGTGACGGATCTACAAGCAGGCGTGTGTGTTTGGATAGACGTGATGGATCTACAAGCAAGCGTGTGTGTTTGGATAGACGTGACGGATCTACAAGCAGGCGTGTGTGTTTGGATAGACGTGATGGATCTACAAGCAGGCGTGTGTGTTTGGATAGACGTGACGGATCTACAAGCAGGCGTGTGTGTTTGGATAGACGCGACGGATCTACAAGCAGGCGTGTGTGTTTGGATAGACGTGACGGATCTACAAGCAGGCGTGTGTGTTTGGATAGACGTGATGGATCTACAAGCAGGCGTGTGTGTTTGGATAGACGTGTGTTTGGGTCACAGCTGGCCTGGGAGAAAGGACGAGCACCATGTTCTTAAAATAGAGCGGTTTGCCACCACGTCCTCCACCCCCTCCAACCCCCCCTCCATCCCACCGGTGCCCAGCGACAGGCAGCCCGGCCTGCTGATGTCAGGGCCGAAGAGCAGCCCCTCGGCAGGACATCCGTGACATCTCCAGCTAGGTCAGCGTTAGAAGCGGCCGGGCTTCTCTCCCGCGTTCGAGCACGCGGTACGTACAGGGACAGCCATCTTAGGGACGCACTCAGCCCTGCGGTTTGAAGAGCCGCGCTGGAATGTGCCCTGGAGGAAAAACACAAGACCAGCCGGTGTTTTATCTGTGAAGTGGAGGGGACTTGATATTGGATGGCTGGAATGCACCGCTTGCCATAGACTATTGATAGGGGAAAATGCCCTTTTCACGGGTGAGCATCGTCTGATGAAACAGATCCCAGTAAAAACAACGATAGTTATACTTGAGTTTAACTTTCGTACTTATTTGCAAAGAAATAACAGAAAGTGAGAAAGCTTACCGGCTTTCTGATTTAAATCTGACATAGTAACTCTTTTACAGAAGGGGGGGCTTCACCGAAACAAAAAGACATGAAGCTGGTCACTAACATTTGCTTCACCGAAACAAAAAGACATGAAGCTGGTCACTAACATTTATCAGTATTTTGTCTTCTGAATACCCCTTGTTGACCTTGCTGTAAGACCGGAATGTGCTAGCTACCTCCTTCTAGGAGAAGCAGAGCTAGCTACACCTTCCAGGAGAAGCAGAGACATTAAGGTCAAAGGCTGTCTATCTGCTGGGAGAGAGACAGAGAAAGACTCCTAGTAAGCACTTAATTCAGAAAGTGGTCTAATAGTAATAAGGATTAACACTAAAAGGTTATTTGTAATCATGTGATTGTCTTTATGTTTTAACACACATTGTCAATCAAGAATCAAGAAAATTACCCTTACATTGCACACATGGCAGGGCAGGAAGTAGCATTTGCTTGTTTGTTGAACTGTCTCTCAGCAAAAAAAGTGAAGGATCAAGAAATCTTATATTAAATATAATTCTCAGATGTTAAATACACGCAATTAAATCAATGTACAGGCACAGTGCAACTGTAATTGAAAATATTTCCATAATAAGAAAATGTGAGGTTTTGGCGAGGCTTTTCTGGTGAGGCACTGGTGGCCTCAGATTCTGCTTGAATTGTTTGAGAGATGTTTTGTATAAAACGCCTGCAAATTACATCATATTGACGCTAGATAAACAACACTTGGAAGATATTCAGCTTCACCTGGATCTCTTCTGAGTCTCCTTCATCTAATATCATATGATATACTCACTGAGCACTTTATTAGGCAGGCCGGTGTAAGAAACCCCCCAAATACACCAAAAGGCGGAAGTATCCGAGAGGTGAAGGAAACGCGTGTAGTCTGACCAATGCTACTGGAACAGGGTTCATTTAATTTTGTTCTCGTTTATCTGACTCCAAAAGATAAGTTAAACTGCTCCTCTGTTCTAACAGTACAACAAAAGGAACTGCAAATGTCCACCAATAGTTTGGCTCTTTATGATCGCTATCTATTTGTATAGACGCGGAAGTACCTGTGGCATGTATAGCCTACAATGATACACTTAGTATGTATCATGTGATGGTACTGGTGTATAGGCAAGTGACTATGGGGTGCAGGAATCCTAGGTTGTCTATGTGTGTTAGGACTCTAAACTGCTAAGTGTGCAGTGGTGTAAGTCAAGAGGATGCAAGTTCAAATTAATACAATTTATTAAACAATGTACAATGCAGAAATATAATGACGTGGAAAGGTGCAATATTAATGGCTATATGCGAATGGTGCGCAGGAGGTCGTATTAGCGAGTCTCCTCAAACCATTCCACATTTCCCTCGATATACCCAGGGTTTTCAGGAAAAAACAACAAATCAAATAAAAACAGGGGTAACAACAATGGTCCTGCTGATGTCATCTCTGTATGTCCAACAAACCTGGTTAACCTTTGTATTACAGCTGGATGCTGACTCACAGGTAACTTGCATTACCTGTGGTTTATTCCTACAAGATCTTTATTCAACAACCAGTGTATAACACCACCAATGACACCAAACTATTTCCCACAACAAGCTATCTAAAGACACCAAACACTGTATGTGGAAAACCCATGGTTTATACAGTGCTATTTCAACTCATCAGTTCTGGGAGCATTCCACTGAGGTGGCAGAATTGCGCAGAGGCAGCACAATGATGGGAGCAATAGTCCTGTATTGACGAGCACTGTCTTTTCATCAAGCCTTGCTGACCCTGTGTCAACATGGTAAACACAGTCTGTTTCCTTTTGGGGGTCTGCAGAGAGGCACACTCATGTACAATGCCCTACACCGGCACACCAGCTTGTTAATGCAAATGTTTAATCAGCCAATCATGTGGCAGCAACTAAATGCAAAAAAACATGCAGCCATGGCCAAGAGGTTCAGCAGTTTTTCAGACCAAATGTCAGAATGGGGAAGAAATGTGATCTTAGTGACTTTGACCGTGGAATGATTGCTGGTGCCAGACAGGGCGGTTTGAATATCTCAGAAACTGCTGATCTCCTGAGATTTTCACACACAGTCCCTAGAGTCTACTGAGAATGGTGCAAAAAAAACAGAAAAACATCCAGTGAGCAGCAGTTCTGCAGACAGAAATATTATTATATTATTGAGAGAGGACAGGAGAATGGCCAGACTGGTCAAAGCTGACAGGAAGGTGACAGTAACGCTAATAACCACACATTACAACAGTGGTATGCAGAAGAGGATAGGCTACAGCAGCAGAAGACCAATGTGTCAAAAAAAAATAAAAAAAATAACCTAATAAATAATAAATACCTAATAAAGTGCTCACTGAGCGTATAGCGCAGTGTTTCCCAGTCCTCGGGACCCACATGCCAGAAGGTTTTTGTTGTAACCAGTAGCTCACACACCTGATTTAATGATTGAACCAATCAAACCACAAAAATGCCCTTGATTAGTTAAATCAGGTGTGTGAGCTACTGGTTACAACAAAAACCGTCTGGCAAGTGGGTCCCGAGGACTGGAGTTGGGAAACACTGCTGTAGCGGGACACGTGGGAAATAGTCGAGTCAAAACAAGCCTCCCCGGACGCGGCTGGAACGTCGAGCGACTCAGACAGCGGGCGAGAGGCGCCTCTTCCTCCCGGGTTGCAGCAGCAGCAGTGCCGGCGGATTGCGGATCCAACGACACGGATTGCATAACAACCGGGCTTCAGAGTTCAAATGAGTCATTACTTTGCACGCGTCGTCATGAATTAGTTATGAATTCGTTCCAAGTAAGCGAATTGTGTCTGCGCGAGGTGCTGTTTTTTAAAGCAGCTCGCGAGGAGGCGAAACGTTTCTTCAGCGATGATACAGCGGCACACGGACGAGCCAGAATACATCAGGATCAACATTCGCACACATCGCTAAGAACACAGTGCTGGGTAATGGCCAAAGAATGCTCAATGTAATGTAATACTGAAGAGGCTGCAGCACTATCTTTATTACTTAAAGCCACAGAAAGAGAAAGGGAACCGTAAAGCATTCTTCAAAAGGAGTATGACGTATGTAAATGTCGTATGTTTAGAAGGGAAAAGATAGCGAGATTTTTTTTTTAAATGCGAATGAAAAAGTGTCTATTGTTTCTAAAGCCCTACAGCACCTTGGCCTCTCGAGTGTGAATTGACTCTGGCACTCACGCTTCAAGTCAGTCAATAATTTTCCATTTCAATTAGTTCAACCCAATTCATGAAAAAAAAAAAAAAAAGAAGAACTGTAACAGTATAATAAAACAGGGACCATGAAAATATGAAACCACACAGAGTCACTGAGGCACATACTGTAGATATTCTGGTCTGTCAAAGTAAGGCAAGCACAGTCCTGCTGTAAAATCCAGCTATGCTAACTTGTCCAGCAAGCTGGTCATACAGCTTGTCTAGCTCGATATGAGCTGGTCAACCAGCATGGCCAAGATGGTCATAAAGCTGGTGTAGCTGGGTCAACCAGCAAGAGCTTGAAGCTCGTCTGAGCTGGTACCTGGTGAAACCAGCTGTTCCATAGCATAGCTTGAGCTGGTCAAACCATGTCAAGCTGGGAGCTGGTCTGAAATGGTCAGCCAGCTAAACCATGTAAAGCTGGCAGCCGGTCTGAACTGGTCAACCAGCAACCAGCGGTTTCAGAACCTAGCTTGAGCAGTTTTTTTCCTCAGCAGGGAACTACTTCTGCGGCGCCTTTTCCACTTACGCCGAGCCTCCCACCGTAATAGCTCCCGCGGTCTGTGTGTAGATACAGGGACATCACGGGAGGGGGGATCAATCACCCATTCCACCCTCGCTCATCGCCTCCCCCACACCATCGCCGGCCCGCAGGATCTCCAGGAAGTGCTCGCGGGCCGACGGCAGCCGCAGCGGCACGGAGAAACGGCCACTTCCAGCCGCCGCTTCTCAATTTGTTTTGAGGAATGCGCACATTTGCGAGGAGACATATTGAGAGGTGCGAGCCTGAAGGTCAAAGAGCTAACTTCCTCTTTTTCCCCCCCACCACCCCTGAGGACTGCGTTTAATAGCCTGGGAAATGGCCCTTTCCAGGTATTTCTAGCAGAGGTTTATATTTATGGCGGAGCGTTGTTCTCATTTCCTCTTCCCCCCCCCCCCTCCCCCTCTCCTCCGTTTTTTCATTTATTTCTGTCCGTCTACGGTGAACCGTAGATGCTGTCGTCTTATCGTAGGGCAGTGTTCCACAGAAATGTGAATAATATGTTTAAAGATATTACAGAAGGTAAGGTCAAGGTCAGATCTGCAGTTTGGAGGGGAGGTCTCGGCTGTGTCAGCCAGGCTCAGAGCCAGATGGCTGCGTCTGACCGGCTGGGAAAACCATCACGCATTTCCCAGGACCACATTGGCATTCACAGCCACCGTGCAGCAGGCCTGCCTCTCCCGCCTCCTCTTGGTGGGAGATAATGCCTCCTTCCCTCTTAAGTTAATGCACTCAAATTAGCATGGCAGGGATCCTCGCTTTGAAATCACCGGTAGGATAAAGGATGACAAAAATAAAATAACAGCATGAGGAAATGAACAAAAAATAACACGTCTCGCGACGGCCTCGTGGGAACCGCGGGCGAAATAAACGCAGTGTTCGCTCGCAGGGGGAAAAAAAGGGTTCTTTCTCCATTGAGGAACCCTTTTCAGTTCTTTATGGAACCCCTCTATCATAGGTGTGAAGTGTGAAAGCTCTTAGACAGAGAGCCATTGTGCCCTTGAACGAGATAGTGTGCATCTACGGAACCATTCCACTGGAGTGTTCGACGGCATCAGAAAGTTGGCCATCGTGAAATATATTTATTTTAATTGTATTCTTATTCTTATTATTATTAGCATTATTATTATTATCATGAAGTAAATGGTAATGGTTGGCATTTACGAAGCGCTTTTATCCAAAGTGCTATACAACTGATGATTCTTATTAGTAGTAGTATAAATAGTAGTATTAGTAGAAGCATGACTAATTAATACTTAATTAGTAGTATTAAGTTATGCTTTTGCGTTATGTTTGTTATGTTATGTTAAGTACAGTATGTTAAATTTAGTATTCAGGGATTTAGCTTAAATAGGTTTTCATATTTTTAAGTTGAGTGGTCGTCAGCCTTCCCGAATGCAGTGTTCATAAACAACAGCAGAATAATGGGCCAATGTGGCCTTGCAGCGGGAGAGAAAAGGTCAGACAATCACTGAAGTGTGATGGCTGCTGACTACGGACGGGTCAGCGAGAGTTCACACGACGCTATCAGCTCCAAAACGACGGGTCCCTCCCAAACTGAAATCGGCCTGGTCCCAATGAAGACAGAAGTGCTCCTTCCCCCATCGAAAACACCGATGCTCCGGACCAATTCAGCACCGGAGCTTAGAAGAACAAGGTTTACCTTATGCTGTCAGCAAAATGGCTCCCTGTCGAAACAGAACCAGCTCTCTCTACTTACACAAACAGAACCTGCTGCAGGGCACGGGAGTGTGAAGAAGCAGTCGATCAGTTGCTCCCGTCTCCCTCAGCTATAAATGCTTTATTATACAAAGCCTAAATTTCACTACATTATATCGCATTGCAGTCGTTTGGCAGACACGGTTACCCGAATAATGCAGCAGATCACCAAGAACGCACAGAGGCCTATTCATAATCATTAAGTTGTAATACTCCAACATTATTTAAACATAACATTGGGTAAATACTTGCTTAAAGTGAAGTCGTATGAAGACGATTTATATGACCGTACCCGGCGCGCATGTGCGCGAATTGTAATTAGGAACAGGTAAACCATTTGACATAAAGTAGAAAGTGCTTATGCCTTAGATCTGGTTATGCTAGGGAAGTCCTGGTGCGATTTAATCTGTCCACTCCCATTCCAATCACCCCCCTTCCCCCACATCTCTCCAGGAGGTCTACAGGCAAGGGCACTGTTGGGAAGCAGACCCAGGGACCCCCCCCCCACCTCGTAAATCCATCCCCCAATTTTCTGCCAAGGAGAGGAAGTAATCCCATCCTGGATATTATATCAAAGAGTTGAAAGGCAAAGCAGGGGCGGTTGATTACTTTTGGGATGGCTAACCTGCAAGCAGGATTAGAATGAGCCTCGTGCGCTGGTTTCCCGCCGGTGCGGGGAGAATTAAGAGAGCGCCAACCTTTCCGTAAGGGCTCCTAAACCACTCCCCAACAAGCTTTGTCTCAGACTTTATTTCTCTTTCCATCTCTCTCTCTCTCTCCAAGATGTGATTTATTTGTTGAATAGAATTATGAGATATTCCCTTCTGGAACAGAGGAAAATCATTAGAGTGGATGGAGCGTGCTGAAAAGCCGGAGCTATTTTTACTCCGATGTGTTTCTGTGGCTCGTGAAGCACTGGCCAAGCACCATGTCTAATCCAGCGCTGGCTGATACGCATCACCCCCACAGACAGCCGGAGACAAAAGTGACTGCATAAAGGAGAGGGAAGCTTTTATTCTTTTACATAAACACGGCCATTTCGGAAACAGATGGGGGGGGGGGGAGGGGAGGTTTGCACACACGGGAAAAAGGAAATTGTGGGTTTTTTTGGCGTAACGGTGCTGCTGTTGAGGAACTGAAATCGTCTTTAAAGGTTTTTCAGCGTCGGCATTGTGGGAGCCCTCAGACGAGGCGATTCGCCCAGGAGTACTTTGTTCAACATCGTGCCGTCTGAGCGTAAAACAGGCGAAGAGGCACGCGGAATTCAGCAGTGGCGCTACACAAAACACACTTGCGAATGAAATGAAGAATTATAATCGCTTTTATACCTGAGGAGAGGCATAGGGACAGCAGCAGCGTGGTGACTACAAGCCTTTATTCTCCCTGCGGCATACCTTCCACCTGAAACTACCACGGACATCCAGAGGAATTTAGCACGTACCCTGTAAAGCACATTTAACACATGCATCGTCAGCAGTGAAACCAAACTTGTGAGACTCCAAGTAAAGGACCAGAAATCTTCCTTTTAATGGCATGTATGATGGTGGCACGATATCAAATGTTTCTAATTACGCACTTTGTTACAGCACTGAACGTGAGGGCAATTTCATTCCGTGTGTGTAAGTACACGCCTTCTAAATCACTCTGCCAAAAGTAGGCAAGCTTTATTACACGTGTCTGAAACCATCGGCTTCCCCGCAAGAACTGCCATCTTTTATACGCCTAGATGCTGACATGTGGAGGTAAAATGAGTATTATATATCAAATACATCAAATAAATGCCCTTAATGAGACTCGTTTAATGCCAGAAGGACACAATCTGAAATAATTAATTGAACTGATTGAGGTGGGGAAACAATAAAGAGCAGGCTGTAAATGTCAGTTTGGCTTTTAGTGCCAGAGCCGGCTGCATCCGCTGGCTGAAGCGTCACTAAACAAGCCTATGGCTGCTAAAAGAACCAGAACACTGCCAATAACTCAGGATGTGCAATTATGTCCAAGAAGTGTGGTAAAATTAGGCCCTTATAATTGCTTTCCTTTTTTTTTTTTTTTTTTACACACATTTCTCTCCTCCTCAGTTTAGCATCTCTAATTCTGTCTCCTGGGTTTTCACTGAAGAACACACAACTGCACGAGGAACACTGCAACTGAACCCACAACTACACAACACTGCAACTGAACCCACAACTGCACAACACTGCAACTGAACCCATAAATGTACAACACTGCAACTGAACCTGCAACTGCACAACACTGCAACTGAACCCACAACAGCACAACACTGCAACTGAACCCACAACTGCACAACACTGCAACTGAACCCATAAATGTACAACACTGCAACTGAACCTGCAACTGCACAACACTGCAACTGAATCCACTACAGCACAACACTGCAACTGAACCCACAACAGCACAACACTGCAACTGAACCCACAACTGCACGAGGAACACTGCAACTGAACCCACAACTACACAACACTGCAACTGAACCCATAAATGTACAACACTGCAACTGAACCTGCAACTGCACAACACTGCAACTGAATCCATAACTGTACAACACTGCAACTGAACCTGCAACTGCACAACACTGCAACTGAACCCACTACAGCACAACACTGCAACTGAACCCATAACTGCACAACACTGCAACTGAACCTGCAACTGCACAACACTGCAACTGAACCCACAACAGCACAACACTGCAACTGAACCCATAGCTGTACAACACTGCAACTGAACCCACAACTGCACAACACTGCAAGTGACGTGCATACACTGTGGTAGCCCCAACTGCAATACTGCACCAGTAGTGCATGGACTCAGCTACAGATCAGTAGCTATACTACTGTCCACTCAGTGCTACAGAACAGAATATTTAATGAACATTTTGAAATTAAGTTTTGCTAAGTAATGTCTACAAAAGGAAAATATATACAGTATATTGGCATTATATGAATATTAGACAGTACTATAGACTATTTGAAATGATATACTTCCATTTTAAACAGTGCCAGATGAGGGACTTGTGGTATTTCTTCCACACAAAGTCTTCAATGAGTGGAAGGACTATCCATTGGGCACTGGCAGAGACCCAGGGGGTACCCAAGCCTTGTTTAATACCATGTAGGATGCTCTGTATGGCAGCCAGACCATTCTCTTCACCGTGTATTCTTACATTCTGATTTAACACGCTGTTCCATTACGCCACTGAATAGGACTCGGGATTAAACTTTCTATCAAATTAAACTGTAATATGCAAAACATATTAAGAAAGTTTAATTCCCGGGAATGGCCATTTCAGTCCAGTGGGACAAACCCGGACCGAGCCGCTCAGGCCAGACATTAATTACGGAAAATATTCCGGGCTGTACGTCGGCAAAATAAAATGGCAGTGATCAGATTCCAAGGCTGTGGGAATATGTGGGCTGTAGTTAGTCGCAGTTCCACTGGTCTCCTAGCTACCTGTGTGAGATACACCGCCCACACAAACCGCAGTGGCCCACCTGTCGTATTCCTTCAGACCTGCAGTACTTCGTTTACAGGTCTGCGCAGTGTAACGGTAGACTGGGCGGATTGTCCTTTTGACAAAAACTCTAAATTCATGGGTACAAGTAAAAAATATTAATAAATGTTTCTTACCTATTTATTTGGATTTGTTCACTTTATTTGGTCGCTGAAAAAAAATAAAAGTGCCACAGGCACAAATGAGCTATACATTAAAGGTAGAATAACTTTACAACCTTGGGAGATCAATTCATACAAGTGCAAATTAATTACTGGAGGCAGGAAATGGAGGCTTGCAGAAAATTGCCAGTGGACAAAGTAAGCAGACAGCTCACTCCAAAAGCACTGCAAAATGAATAAAAAAATAAATGAATACATTTTTTTTTTTTTTTAAAGCTATTGAAATGCATTTGTTTTTTTATTGAAAACAAGCAAAATGAAATGTGGGCCTGATCTAGGTCATGAGATTGTGAGGGAAACTAGAGTTGCAATAAGAAGGCTGAACAAACAAATAAACTCGCGCTGCATTATCTGCCAATACGGCCACACTGTCGACTTCCAGGAGCCAAACACTGCTTTCTTTATTTCTTTATTTATTCAGATTTTGAACTTTGCTTTTATGAAAATCTTTTCTAAAGCAGAAAACCTTGGAGTAAAAATGAAGTCTCATCCAAGCACACTTAGGACTAAACATTAAGAGTGAAAACTGACAGCAGCATCCAGACATTGCCCTGTCCCCGTTCATATACTCAGACATTTGGGATTGGCTGAATCCAAGATGACTAAAATATGTTTTTACCACTGTAATTTTAACACTTTTTCCCCCCGCCCCCAAAGATTCTGCCGTTTGTTCTTGAGCCAGAATAATATTTACTGCATTCACCATGTGACCACGCTGACACCTCCATCTGAGTCCATGCATTTCCACCTTCACTGTGTGTGGGCAACTGCACTACTGTTCTGATTTATCAACGTAACAACAAACACACACACACACACACACGCACACACAAACATACACACACACACACACACACACACACACACATGCACACACAAACATACACACACACACACACATACTCACACACACGCACACACACGCACACACAAACATACACACGCACACACACATACTCACACACACTCACTCGCACGCATGCATGTGCACACACGCACACACACACACAGAAGGTGCGCACACGCACACACACAACCGCAGTGACAGGTTGGAGGTCTGGAGAGCTTAGAGGTATGCTGGAGCGACCGTTGTTCTCAGGATTATGAGAAACTAAAGAATCAGGATGGCTCCTGCCAAGATGGATTAATTTGGAACACTGCCTCTTCTACCTGCAGGGTCTGAGAGGGGCCTGGGTGTTATGGGGAGGGCTAGGCTTCACGTACCCCAAACTCGACAGGTGTTATAATGTCAGGCTGAACACTCGCAGAGAGAGCCCGGTTCGGTCGAATCACGCCGCTGCAAATGGAGCTAGCAGTTATCGGCCATTTTGTTTGCTCGTTGTCCTTCAGGATAGAACGCTTATTGTGCAGCATTCCGTCATGTAGGGCTCCGTTGTACAGTACAGAGATGGCACATTCGTGTCACCGTACATAGGTGCACACCACGTATTACATGGAGGCTGTCCTGCATCATCAGTGAATGACTGATCATTTTAGAAGATAGGCAAAGACGTGCTGGTCGGCCCATATAGGTCAGCGACAAACAGCATGCCATGGGAGTTACCGCATATCACATTCCTAATATAAAAATAAAAACATTTTTAAAAAATTGTTATTTAACTGACAATTTTATCCAAAGCGATTTAGAGTTGATTAGACTAAGCAGGGGATAATTCCCGCCGGAGCAACGTGGGATTAAGTGCCGTGCTCAAGGGTCAACAGCTGTCCAGATCGTATTGTGGCTACACCGGGGCTTGAACGACCCAGTCATGAACCTTAACCACCAGGCTACACACACCTTGGTCACCAGGCTACAGGCACCTTAGCCACCAGGCTACAAGCACCTTAACCACCAGGCTACAGGCACCTTAACCACCAGGCTACATGCACCTTAACCACCAGGCTACAGGCACCTTAGCCACCAGGCTACAAGCACCTTAACCACCAGGCTACAGGCACCTTAACCACCAGGCTACAGGCACCTTAGCCACCAGGCTACAAGCACCTTAACCACCAGGCTACAGGCACCTTAACCACCAGGCTACAGGCACCTTAGTCACTAGGCTATAGGCACCTTAGCCACTAGACTACAGGTACCATAGCCACGAGACTACAGGCACCATAGCCACTAGACTACAGGCACCTTAGCCACTAGGCTACAGGCACCATAGCCACTAGACTACAGGCACCTTAGCCACTAGGCTATCGGCTGCCTATTATATCACATTTTCAAAACAGTGGAAAGAGCATAATCACAAATATAAGCTTATTTCCTTTCTTGTTTTGGTTCGAAGTTTTTAGTGATGTATTCTGTTACGACCCAGGCTGTCTCATGGTAGGTGAGCTGTGTGTGTTGTGTAACAAACTAATTAAAGTCTGGGACGGATAGTAATGGAGGCAGAGGGGGGAGAATAACCACTGGATGCAAAAAGGGAGTACGGTGAACAAGTGTTTACTCATGAATAAGTAACCAAGGTGCATACAAGTGCCAAACAAACAATATGAATATACATATACGCTATTTACAAGACACACAACCGAGGATTGCGACCCCAAGTGTTTTTAAAGAAAAAAACAAACAAAACAGAGCTAGCTACGGCAAAAAGAAGGAGAAGACTAATTACCAAGAAAAGCCTGCCTACTTGTTCGACAGAGGACTCGATCTCACCTGTCCCAACGCCTCGGTGTGGCAGACAACAGGATACAACAACGGGAAACAAGTAAACAAATAATGAACACGCAAACAAGGATTGACAAGTAATGAGAAAAAAAACACAAAAAAACAATAAGCAGTAACCCACGGCGCGATGCATAATAAATGAGTTCTTCAACATCTTACTTTGCACAAAAGAGTGCTGATCTGTTTTGGGATTTTCTGATTCGCCCAAACATTTATTGGATCTGACATTTTCGTATCCTTCGTGAGAAACTTTAACTGCAATTTCAGATGGGACCTAACCTGAGGCCGGTATCACAAAGCTGGATTACTCAATTAGCCGGATAACTGCGCTGAGTAAAACCTGGAACAGCTCTTTGAAATCCGGGCCATGTTCCAGATTTGGGAGGAATCCGGGTTTTACTCTGTGCAATTATCCAGCTAACTCAGTAATCATGCTTTGTGCTACGGGCCCTGTTCTGGGTTTTACTCATTGCAGTTATCCAGCTAACCCAGTAATCCTGCTTTGTGAAACAGGGCCCTGTTCTGGATTTTACTCAGTGCAGTTATCCAGCTAACTCAGTCATCCTGCTTCGTGAAACAGGGCCCTGGACTGGACATGCTGTAACAGTTGATAAAATTAAGGCAGAATAATTGGTTGGAGCAAAAAGACACATACAGTCCACCACAATAAACCAGCCCTCCAAGAATGTTTAACCGATGGCAGACCTCCCCTACAGCACATTTCACATTAACACATGATGATTCTTCGGTTCATGGCTAAGGGGTCAAACTACGGGTCCCTGTTTACTTAATCACCAGATTCATATTCACAGCAGGGTCTATATCCCTGGTGTATCCCTGGAGTGCCACACGCTCTGTTGGTTCTCAGCACTTAGCCGATCAATTAAAGCAGCTAGCGCAGTAGCCGGTTAGCGCATCTCCCCGGGACGCGGATTCACGGCGCCGAGTTTCCCCCGCTGATTCTCCCAGCATTCCCTGTGGCGGGACCAGGGAACCGCGGGTCTCCGCTCCTCTCTGAAGTCGGCGACAGGTTCAGCTATTTTCGCTGGCAATGCCAGACGTGTCAAACGCACAGCTTTCTCAGACTGTCACGGTGTGCGAGTTCCACTTAGGGGAGTTATAACAACTGAGCGCCCCCCCAATGCCCCCTTCCCACGCAAACGCGCATATAAAACGTTTTCAAAATGCAGGCAATTTGCAGGAATATACCTTGCTGGACAGTATCATATAGCATTTTGTTCTCTGTTTTTTTTTTTTTTTTTTTTTTTTTTTTTTGCATAGTGTCACAAATTCAAATTGAATATCTGGCAGTAAAATACACATTCTCTCTTGGCAGGGATTCTGTCTGCACTTTGCCACCAGTCTGGGAATAGAAAGTACATTAGTATTCGGGAAAGGCTCTAAATATTGGATTTGCTTCAACAGCGCTGCAACAGAAAACTGTATGCTTGACATATAGAGATCTTTCTAAGGTCGTTAAGCTAAACATTCTTCACTTTGCATGAACACTAAAGAAGCTAATAAGGTTCTTTTATTCCACCTAAAAACTTTTCAAAACACTTAATTTTTATAACTTATTTACGGAGCTTATTACACTCAAGTCTGAAGTTGAAGTTATGCTGGGTGGCTGTTAAGGATCTTTCATACTAGCAAGCCAGGCTAGTAGGCAACACAATTCCACTAGGTCATCTAAAATGTTCCTAGCCCTGTTTTTAAATTCATAAATACACATTTTCTGTGAATTATATGAGTTGTATTATTTCCAGCAATTATAATACTAATATAGAACAAAATGTATTTGTACATTAATGATCTAGGCTACATTGAGAGAACAGGGAAGGAGGGAAAGTGGTGACAGCATTATGACTACTTTATTAGGTATTTATTAGACTTACATATATATATATATTACTTCTGCTGTAGCTTATCAACTTAGAGTTATGATGTGTTGTGTGTTCAGAGATGCTCTTCTGCATACCACTGTTGTAATGTGTGGTTATTTGCGTTACTGTCACCTTCCTGTCAGCTTTGACCAGTTTGGCCATTCTCCTCTGACCTCTCTCATTAACAAGGCATTGTTTACCAGCAGTACTGCTGCTCACTCTATGTCTTTTTGTTTTTCGCAAACTCTAGAGACAGTTGCGCATGAAAATCCCAGCAGATACTCAAACCACCCTGTGTGCCACCAACAATCATTCTATGGTCAAAGTCACTGAAATCCCCATCCTGGTGGTTGATGTGAACATTAACAGAAGCTCCTGATCCGTATCTACATGACTGCATGCATTACACAGCTGAAACACAATTGGCTGATTAGATAATCGCATTAATAAGTAGGCGTAATAAAGTAAACGTTCCTAATAAAGTATATGAGCGTATGTACAAACAATTCGTACATCAGGGCTTCACTGTTAAAATGAAGCGACTTAGGCAATTTACAATTTGAAGAATGTAAAGTTGACATTTATTGCAACAATTCGGGTAATTAGAAGTTATTTCAATCAACTGATGCTGTCAGTGTGAAAAAGATTATTGTAATTTATTGTAACAATGCGACGATTAACATATTAGAGCGATTAACCATCCAAAGCATTCATCGTGCAAAGGCTGCTTAAGATGCATCAACCAATTACTCATTTTAAATGAATAATGCATGTAGTTTGCATTTAGTTTACATATTTAATAATGTGTCGTCTTTAATGCACATTTTAAATAATCAAATCAAAACACTATAATATACCGTTTTTTGTAAACAGCAGCAGGATAGAAATTCATAGACTGTGTTGTAAAGATGGGTAATTGCACGAATGGGGCATCCGCAGGTATCTGCAGATGACACAAATTAAGTCAGGATCATTTTCACTAGTTCAGATATTCTTAATCGAATATCTTGAAGTGGTCTCCTGTTCCTGTGACAGCACTGCTGCCCCCGTCTTCCAGTGAGGTCCATCGATCAACCGCAGATATTCGGCTCTCTTCGCGGGAGTCTCGAGAACAAAACATTTCAGACCGCTTCCAGTGGCTTGGAGATGGAACCCATCGTGTGAATCGGTTACGAAGAAAGAGAATGTGTTGATTTCCACACCGTGAGACAGGTGGCAGGTGTCATAGGGGTCGGCTGTGCCTCATCACAGGGACTGCAGGTTTGAGTCCCAGAGAGGAGCCACAGCCACACACCATGATAAAAAATAAATAAAAAATAAAAATAAAAAAAACCAGTAAACAACATAATATAAATTTATATTTAAAACAAATACATGTCATTGTGTTTTATTTACCAATTTACTCTTACATAGGACTCTGACAGTCAGGTGCGCATGCCAGCAGAAGCTAGACAAAAAGCCTTCTAATCATTCTCTTTCATTAAAAAGAGAAATGTGGATCTGGATCCGGATGTTGTGCCTGCATTGGCATCAGACAATGTCCATCTGCCTGAGGGTGCGGCAGCTAAACTGCCTCACTTCAGATTAATGAGATTTAGCCCTAAAACCATTTTAATTACAGGGCAGGATTGGCTGGAAACCTGTCCCATGAATCACAGGGTCGGGGTTGTCATCCTCCTCCGTTACCGTTTGTTCCGGGACACACACTTCCTCCTGTCACCATATCGGCTGACCCCTAATCAGTCCTTCTCCTCCGACAGTACAGCCCACCCCCCCGCCCCGATCACACTCAAAATGGTGGCTGTGTAGCATAACGTGAAGGAACTGGGCTTGTAGCCTTAAAGGCCCACTCGCATCAGCCTTCCCTTCCTGGTTGTCAAAAACACCCACAAAACGTTCACAAAGAGCATTTTAAAATGTCCCTAACCCCGCCCGTCGAGCCCAATTCCTCCTCCTCCTGTGGTCGGCTCTCTGTGTTAACATTTTGCAACATCATCCGATAATTATGCAAAAACATAAGTAAGTCATGTCACGCAGGAAATCGTTTTACAAACCACTTTGAAAAATAGCAGTCAGTCCTTAAAATATGCATACTTCTACCAAGAGTATGCAACTGTTTTACTTCATCATCAGTAGGGAACGCAAATCGAAGGCTCCGGGATGATATGAAAAGCTCAAACACACGTGTGGGTCTTTAATGTTACAGGTTTGATTCCCTAGTAAGACACTGCGGTTGTACCCTTGAGTACGATACTTAAAATGATTAGCTTCAGTATAACAGCATCCATCTGTATGAATGGACGCAATGCACAAGTCTGCTAAATTACAGAAATGTAATGATGGAAGCCTGCCAATACAATTTTCACACATGGGTTTCTTAACAGGAAAGAGAAATTAAATAATAAAGATGTAAATAAGGTATTCTAATTTAAGCTTTGCTTTTGATTAATCCTTAAAACAAAATGGACGCATTCCCCTGACAGGGTTTTTTTTTTGCTTTACTCGTTTTGCCTATGAACGAGGCGCCTGCCCATCTCGTTGCCTCTCTTTAATATGAGGCGATGTTGTCGTGGGAAATAATCCTGGCTCCCGGCATTACTGAGGGACGCGGCGGAGAGATGTGACCAGGTGGAGAAGAATTACGCCTCCTTACTTTAACATTATTTATTTGCTCATCCAGGGGAGGACACATTTGCATCCATTTCTGCAGACTGCTCCAATATAGCCGCAGATTCACCGAAGCAGCGAGCAGCAGTTATAGGTGCAACAGATTACCACCTGGGACTATCACTAGAATCACATTACGCCATGCGCATTACTGTATATTTAGCTTTTATGCTTATGCATTAAACATAAATATATGCCAGAGTCATTTTCGCCGAGCCCGGGCTAGCGTTTCAGCCCAGGTCTGCGGAGGAGAACAGAGCTCCCTGATCCAGAAAAGAGGATTTGACACTGTCTGTGCGAGCAGCCATATTAAAGGTCACACGCAGCCCTGGATTCGGGACATTTCCCCCCCGCTCACCTCCAGGTGACCCATCCCAGCCCAGATCCGCGGGAGACGCAGCGGAAGGTGTGGTGCTATCGGGTGTGCACACCTGCTCTGCGGGCAGCGTAGCGTGCCGAAACCCGCCGTCACGGACAGGCAGGCGGGGTCAGGGCCGGAGCGCACCTGGAGGACCGGGAGCTGCAGTAGGCCGCCCGCTGACATTAGTATTCCGTGCCCCACTTCCCCCCCCGACACCGCCAGGTGACACACCGGCCAGTTCCCCTCACCGGGCCGGGCCAGACATTCCTAAATTAGAGCGAAATTGAAAATTGATAAAGTTCCTGGCCACAAGCGTCATAATTTTCCCCCGGTAATGTGTTATTCTACATCAGGGTTGTCAGAAATCTATTGGCAAAAGGGAGACAAGAGCACAGGCAGCTCGATGTCCGTTTGATAAATTGATACCGAATTCGACCACATAATTTAAAAAAAAGTGGGTCCATCAGAATGCTTTTCTGTTGTTGTTGTGGTGGTGGTGGTACTGAATGCTTTTCGTTCAGGAATGGTCACTATGTGCGGATTTGTGTCCCTTCATGTCTCATAAATCTCATGAATACTTGATCATAAATGGAGCTATCAAATCCTACTGCAACACAGTCATTGTGATTTCTCTTTAGCACATGTGTGTTTGCAGTATGCAGTGGCAATGTTTTGACTGCACATTAACGGTTATAATTTTCACACGACAGCAATTTTAATGCTGAGAACATTCTGGCCACATAATGCACTGAAATCGTGATAACAGACATTTGTAGGGCAACGCAGAAATTTCTGCAATATGACCAATTATGTCAATTATGCGCACTACACTACAAGTGCGAGGCTACACGCCCTTTCCGTTTCTGACATGGCAGGTTTGCGTACGATCGTGCCCTTGTCATCGCGATCCCGGAACGCAGACGGCCTTTCAGAAGAGTTTAGCGCTCTTTCCCTGGAGGAGAGCGAAACCAGAGGCATTACCTCCAGGATGGATTTGGGGATAGAAATACCCCTTTACATGAAATGAAAAACGCACAAGCTAACCTTTACATTAGGATGAAACCGGATTTAGAGCACAGGAGCCCATGTCCTTGCTCTGCACCCTGTGTACCTTTCTGTCGACTGACGAGGCGAAAAAAAAAAGAACAAAAAAAAAAGAAATCACGGCATTTAATTTCCTATTCCTTAATATAATTAGTCTGTTTTTAGATTTCAGACGGGAGCGCTGTAGCAGTCGGTGCCGTTCAGCGAGAAGCAGAGTTAAAATGGAGGAGTCGTGGGCTGGAGGGCAGGGCCCTGTAGCAGACCGGACTCGTCACGAAGCGTCGGCACAGAACCACACACGCTGCGCGCGGGGAGTCATCACCAGCGGGCTTCTGCATCATCCGCCCGTGTGCCGCGCTAATCACCACCCTGCGGCTAATGGACTGCGTAATTGTTCCACCATGCGTAGGGTTCCACGCCTCTTATTGTGCTCTTTCTGTGGCAAACACACATCTTAATGCCGCCCCCGTCCGCCACAGTGGAAGACACGTGTGCCTGGGTTTTTTTTTTTTTTTTATGGGTCTGCAGTAATCAAAATAACACCTCTTCTGACGGTTAACGGGACTGCGATTTGATTCGGGGTTTGGCGTTGTGTCGACCGCAGTCGGGGCGGAGGGGCGGGCGGGGTGAAGACAGACGAGGCGGGCCGCTCCTCGAGGCAGTTTGGGGTTTTTTTTGGGGGGGGGGGGGGTTATTTCGGGGAACGCGGCCGATCCAGATGAAAAGCAGAGGAAATGAATGAGGTTCTGTTTGCGCGCGGCGACAGGGACCCTTCCGTGAACCTCCCGGAGCTCCCGGGGCCTCCACAAAGACGCGTCTATTCCGCGGCGCTGACAGATGCGATCCATTCAGCGGCCCCGGAGACGCGTCTGGGTCGGCCGCTGACGGGAGAAGGTGAAGTCGGCGCGGCCGGATCTGTCAGCGCCGGCGCACCTGGAGGAGCAGCGCGGGGACCGCGGGACTTCACTCAGAACCGAACCGGCGCGGCGTCCGCAAACGGACACACACGGGAGCGGACGGCTCCCAAACAAAGCCAGGGACGCCCCGCTCTCCTCTGCGCCACTGGACTGGAGACGCCCTGAGACTCAGCACAGCACAGACAGGAGAGCCGGGCCTGAGTCCTACGGTTTCAGCGCTACGCCCTGGCTCCGTTCACCCGCACATCAACAGCCTTCTGCGACCGACTCCGCATTCATCCGTGGCATCGCAGAACTATTAATCTGGAGCAATTTCCAATTATTCACCCCAGGTAAGGACGGAGGAACGCACACACCCAAAAACACAGCGAGGTGCTGACAAACGGAGCGCCATCAGAAAGAGAGAAAGATAGTCACACTCCATCTCTCCATCACGCTCCAAAGTCATTTATTGGAAAATCCAATGTTTGGACACACAGTGACTTCTTCAGGGCATATGCTGACCTGGTATAGCATGCAGGCTGAAGTGTCGGGTTTTTCCAATTACTTGGGACCGTAATAGTGTGTGACTACCTTTCTATTTTTACAATTATTCACCATAAAATACTATGAACCCGTCCAACACCCTGTTTGGTTTAACTAGGCTGGGAGTAAATAAATAATCGTCAGAAAAGTGAAATGCCCACTGAAGCCCAAGGTCACTGGAGGACCACAAACCAAGTGTGTCTGTACACATATACACAGACACACAAACACATGCGCGCACACTTACACACACACACACACACACACACACACACATGCAAGCACACAGACACACACAGATAAACATGCACACATACACAGACACACACATAAACATGCACACATATACATATACACAGACACAAACACACAAACATGCACACATACACAGACAGACACACACACATAAACATGCACACATATACATATACACAGACACAAACGCACAAACATGCACACATACACAGACAGACACACACACATAAACATGCACACATACACAGACAGACAAACAAACAAGGAAACCTACACACACACACACACACATAAACATGAACACATACACACACAGGGACACACATAAACAATGAACATCTTTGTCAGTTGCAAGCCGTTTGAGTGACCCGAGCTGACAGTATCTGCGGCGGAAAGCACTTATTTCATCTGTTTGTTTATTATCATTTTTTTCTGCCGTTTTGACCTTCATTTTCCAAGCACGTTGAGCAGCAATCTGTGATCTGTGCAGCTCCAAGAAGGGCAAATTCATTGTTTCAAAAAGGACATTTATACTTATGTTTTAGTTCAGTTACGGTCATATGCATTTTCTGTGAAATTGTTTGTATAAAAGAGAAGAAAATGTAATTCACACAAAACAAAATTGCCAGCATACTAAAATATCTCAATCATATTCTTCACTTATTCTTTATGTCAACAACAATTAATCTGATTGACATATTGACAAAAGTTTATACGTTTCGCTTATTATCATTTTGTTTTTCAGTAGGCTTGGTCTTAAAATGAAGGTGACTGGATAATTGTAGTCCACTGTGGTGAAGACCAAAGTGTTTTGCATAAAATATACTGATCAATGACACCTTGGCAAGAGATTGTGTTTGCATCCAGAAGTTTTCCACCCTCAGAATAAAAATCAATACTGCATGTATCAGAATTCATATTCAAAGTTTCTAACAAGAAATAAAGAAAGATAAAGGTTTTGTTCTCCAAATTTTTAAGTATATTGAATCAATACCCAAAAACAAATATTCCTTTCCTGATTGCATTAAGTTCCCCAAGGCCAGATTCATAAAGATGGACTTTGTAATATCCAGCAAATAATTATTGCATATTGTCTTGAATATTACTCTCATGAATAAGTAACAAACAATCTAAACAATTGTGTCTGCATTTCGAAGATGAGAAAATCATGGAAAATCCATTTAACTTGCAAATTAGTATCATTTCTGTGTTCGCTCCATGCCGTATGAGTGAGAATTATATTGGTTTCAGTGCGTGATTTTGCAGCCGAGCTCAGTCTCCTGACTGGATCACACACGGGAGACGCTCTCTGAAGAGCACAAAAGGTATGGCTGCAGTTTATCACGAGTGTCTGAAACTGAAGCATGCATTTCAATGCCATGAAATGACAACCACGCCATGCTCAGTTCCAACAACAAAACAGTCAAGACTTCTCACAAATGGCTCCAAACAATCCGAAACAAATGAACCTAAATCCAAAACTGTCAAAAGGTGTGAAAGTATAGTACCTGTGCTTCCATTGCATTTCAAAGCTGTTTTTATTGCCGTCATTTGACTGACAGGCAGCTCTATGAGTGGGAGAAAAGACCGAGTGAATCACTGAGGACCAGTGCCACTGAGAACGGGTTCAAAAATGATATGTGATGTTTTCTTATGACGCACACTTCAAGGATAGCGAGATGAGATATGAGCAATAGAAAAATGTGTGAGAGCAAAGAGAGAGAGAGAGAGCGAGAGAGAGAGCGAGAGAGAGAGAGAGAGAGAGAGAGAGAGAGAGAGAGAGAGAGAGAGAGAGAGAGGTTCCAGCTCCCAGATTGACATGGCTTAGCTGGTTCACCAGTTCAGACCAGCACCCAAATCGACATGGTTTAACTGGTTGACCAGTTCAGACCAGCTCCCATATCGACATGGATTAGCTGGTTGACCAGTTCAGACCAGCTCGACATGGTATGACCAGCTCAGACAAGCAACCGGCACAAGCTGGTTGACCAGCTCATACCCAGCTAGACCAGCTTTATGACCAGCTTGACCATGCTGGTTGACCAGCTCATACCCAGCTAGACCAGCTTAATGACCAGCTTGGCCATGCTGGTTGACCAGCTCATACCCAGCTACACCAGCCTATGACCCGCTTAACCAACTAAATTTTCAAGCTGGCATTGCTGGATTTTTCAGCAGGGTTGTTTTGCACTGCAGGTAAAAAGAAAAATCCACCAGTAGAACCCTCTCAATTCTACCAGCTATGGCTCACAGGCTCAGAAACGCACACGGCACACGGCAAATCTTAATTGTTAAATTAGGCTGAACCGAGATAATTCAACTGTGGCAGTTATGAGTCCATCAGGAATACAACGTAGTCCATCATCGCAGTTTCAACACTTCAGGTTTTATTCTGTGTAATTAAATGTATGGCAAATGTAATGATACGTGTGCCAATCTTCTGCCCATTAAGCAACAGTGTAGACACTGACACATCCATCAATCATCGACAGCCCTCACACCAAGCGTTCATTATACCTGTTTTCATCCAACCCTCTACACACCGATCATCCTACACAATGCGATTTTCTTTCAGATATCAACCACAGCACATCCACAACAAAATGCCCTCCCAGGCTACAGGATACAATCCTCATTAGGCACTCAAATTTTATCAGGCATGCAAATGCCAATAACAAATGGACCCATCGTCTGAATGTTAAACAGCCTGACGACGCATTGTTCCAGCGAGCAGCAGACGTGGCTGGAGGCTGAGTAAATACAGATAAATAACAGTAATAATTGCAATAATCGATATTGGAAAGAGCACAGACATTTTTTAAAGACCATAGTTTCAGATTTTTTTTTTTTTTGGAAAGGTAATTTCAATGAACTTCCCACAGAATTACAGCCATTCTCCACCATCATCTGACTGACCATGCACATACATATATATTTTTGTGTTCATTGACTTGAATGAAACAACACTAGAGCAGTAGAAAGGAACTCACTCAGTCGTGGCTAAGGTACATGGGACACAGAAGGTTGGTGGTTCAAACCCTGGTGTAACCATGCTAAGACCTGCACAGCTGTTGGGCCCTTAACCCTGCATTGCTCCAGGGCAGATTGTCCCCTGCTTCACCTAATCAACTACAAGTCGCTTTGGTTAAAAGCATCAGCTAAGTCACAAATTACAATTACGGTATACATTATAGCACCCTCAACAGTAAACAATCCTGACCTGACAATGTCTCAGCACTAGTGGGGCAAAGTTCCAGCCTATGATCCGTGCCTGTTGTTCTAACATAGACCAAGGGCTGGTCGGGGTGCAGGTTTTTATGTTTTTATTATAGCCCAGCACAACGACACCCGGGTAAACTAAATAACTAATCATGGCCTTCAATCAAGACCTGGATTAGAGGAATCAGGTGGCTTAGTGATGGGCTGGAAAATAAAACTGTACCCACACCTGCCCTTTTGAGATTATATTGGACCCCCCTGACTTAGACTCACAGTGTTCTGCACACCACGTCAGTTCAGTGTTCCCAGCAGTGCCCCCTTAATGATGAATAAATAAACGTTTACTTCTCGGTGATATTTGCCTTTTATATGCGTGTAAAATTTAATTTAGTTTCCTTCCCTTTCCATAAACACTTTGGTGCGAGACACCTACGGTACGTGATCTGTCTCAGCAAGGTAATGAAGTTCCCCTGTGAAATCTGGGCAAGGTGTTAGTGAAATGTATACTGCATGGTGAAAATGCTTCTAAATAGTAAAATTGCTTATCAAAGAAACAACAGAAAATGCTCGAAAAGGAATTCCTCGTTTGAGATTTATGTTGAAAATGTATGAGGCTAAATTAATCTGGCGAGGAGTCGGGCCACGCCTCTCCCACAATTAGCCGTTCTGGCTGCAATTAGTCCTCGTCAGTGATCTTATAGGCCATGTCTGGGGTCTGCAACCACGGTCCCGGAGAACTACAGGTTGGGTTGCCGATTTAAATAGGTGGAAACAAAAACCAGCAGAACTGGTGGCTCTCCAGGACCCGGGATGAGACGTTGTTTCCCTGTGTAAACTGTTGGCACATTGATGACCGTGAAAGAAAAGTACCATCAAAGTCCATTATATCACGGTGAACTGCATCTGAAAAGTAGTCATATCTCAAAAATTGTTCTCAGTCAAACTATCTAATGGATAGATAGTACCCCGGGTGCAACAGTGAAAACATACTTCAATTTCATTTTTGGGTGAAAATACCCCTTTAACTTGGAAGTGAAGTGGCCTCCTCCCCATGTTTTGTTCAGAGTAAAATGTACGTTACTCAAAGCAGATTTTTACCAAAGTTATTGAGATCCTTACATCAGGAGGCAAATATGAAACTGGTACATGACTGAAAATACTACTTCTCATGCATGTACACATATTTATGAGATATATATAACAAGCGGTTAACTCGTACAATTTTGCTGAAATTATCTAGTTCATAGTTATATCATTCATTCATTCATTCATTCATCCATTCTCTTAACACACTTACCCTAAACAGGGTGCAGGGGGGCTGAAGCCTATCCCAGCATACATTGGGCGAAAGGCAGGAATACACCCTGGACAGGTTGCCAGTCCATCGCAGGGCATACACACCATTCACTCACACACTCATACCTATGGGCAATTTAGACTCTCCAATCAGCCTAACCTGCATGTCTTTGGACTGTGGGAGGAAACCCACGCAGACACGGGGAACTCCACACAGAGAGGCCCCGGCCGACCGGGATTCGAACCCAGGACCTCCTTGCTGTGAGGCGGCAGTGCTACCCACTGCAACATCCGTGCCGCCAATAGTTATATCAGTTTGTACAATCTGCTGCGACGCTAACCGCAACTTCAGTTGTGGATTGAGGCTGAAGGCCTCCCTGTGCTTTCCCCCAAAATATGTGACGTGATTCCGCAACCAGGCTCACACAGACATGATGCAGAGGACACCATTTCACTTGCAGCTTGCCGCTGAAGACCAGACGTGCGTTCAAGATGGCAAACGGTAACTAACGTTAGTTAGCTTATGTTCGCTAGCTTATGTTCGCCAACATAAAAAAAAAAAAAAAAAATTCAGTTTGAAGGTAGCTAACAGTTTGAAAAGGTAGTTTTTAAAAAAAAATAGCTGCTGATGGGGAAAAGGCTGAGAGGACAAAAGTTATAATGCTCATGAATCAATGTAATATTTGCTCTTACATTAAAAGTACATCACAAGTAAGCAACGACCTACGTCGTGTTCATTTGTATTAGAAAGGCACTGGTGGTGAACTAAAGGCAATGTTCATTTAAAATCTTTCAGCAGTAACCGTTTGCTGCAAGCACAGTTCACCACGAGCGTTCGCTGACCTAACCACATGTAAGACCGTGGGGCCACCCGTCCACTGGAACAGGACGGCAACAGGACGAAGCACCCGTCTATCTTTCCCAATCATTGTTCTGCCTCACAAAAGTGTTCATTGGCACAAAAAATAATGAAATAAATGGTAAAATATAGGGGAACGGGGCGCGGAAGCATTCCCTGGGAGTGTGTGAAAGGTGTTAATTCACTCACGTCGTTTACAATAAGATCAGGGCCGGGCCGTAATCCTGGCTGAGGCTGCTGTGTGAAAACAGCCCGGAGCAGAATGCACATTAAAAAGCCTGTAAACATGAATAATGCAAACACTAATCTTCTCATGTTCCTCCTTCCAGGAATAGCAACAGGGATGAAAGGGCGGTGGGCTGGGGGGGGGAATCACGGACGGACGCAAAACAGCCATTAATTGTTTGATTAAGTGAGCTCAGTCCGACATAACAAGGGACAAAAAAAAATTTAATTGAGGTCCACTAAGGAGTTGAAAGTTGTCCCAATTTCACCCCCCTGACCAGCCCATAATGACAGGGACCCCGTGGCTTAATGCAAAGCTCTTGAATTAGGCTGAACCCTAATGGTAGAATGCCAACAGTGGGTCCCCTCAAACTGCTATGCGCTTGTCTATGGCAATAAAGTGATGCAGCAATGGGTTACGTGATTGTCCTCTCTCTCCTTCTCTCTCTCCTTCTCTCTCTCTCTCTGCCTCTCCCTCCTTATCTACAGATGTAAACTAGCTCTTTACCCAACTCTAAAGCACCTTAGAACCAATTTTTTCAACCAATGAGCTTGAATTATTGTACAGCTACACAATGTTTTGGTGCTATACATAGCGCCGGCCCGTCAACTGCAGATTTTGAAACCTGAATTTAAGGACTATAAACACAGGCAGAGGGTGAGTCAACATGTCAGTGAGCCTTTTTTCAATGATAGGAAAGGACTTGTAACAATGTTTTAACACACAAATCTTACCGGTTGAATCTCTAATGTCTATTATTGTCAATAGCCCTAAAGAAATGAATAAATAAATAAAACGTTATTATTGCGCGCACACACACACACATGCAAGAACAGGACCTGGAATCCTAAGTGCTGCAGCTGTAACAGAACCACTATGTCCCATTAGTGGTCACCTGTCCGTCACCCATCGCTATAGCGATGGACTCAGATTCCTCCCACAGCCTCATGGCTGAGAGGTGGTGGAGAAAGTATTGGCCAATCCTGACTGGCTTGCTTTTTTTTTTCTTACCCTATTAGAGTCTTGCTTGCCGATTACATCAGCAGGCTTAATATTTTAATGACATTATTCATTGATACGAGAACAGAACACAAGACGGGTTGAGTATGCCAAATTTTGAGCATTAATAACATTCCATTTGAACGTGCTAGACGGAGAGTGCATAATGCATCATCTACGGACATGGATGTGTAATAAGTCTTTCCATAACATCAAAGGTATCAGTTACTTTTACATTACTTCATATTTCAAGCCATGCTGAAATCAAGATTCGTTCCACTGACGATCAGCAGCAATACATTTTAAAATGATGCCTCGTGTAAAATCCAGCTATGACCAGCTAGAATAGCAGCTACCAGCTGTTTCAAAACCTAGCTTGAGCTGGTCAAAGCATGTTGAGTATGGAGCTGGTCTGAACTGGCCAACCGGCTACCAGCGGTTTCAAAACCTAGCCTGAGCAGTTTTTTTTTTCAACAGGGATCAAAGCCCACTTGTCGTACTTGAAAGGACAAACGGCACGCATGAATACAGATCCTCCATTTAGTCGAGGCGTACATTTTTTAAAACCGTTTCCCGCTGGCCCTCCCTGGTGAAACTCCAACAAATATTGTCAGAATTAATTGCCGCCGAGACATTTTCAGTACTATTTGCAACCAAGTTCACTCTAGGCACACATTACGCCACTGATGGCTTCTGTCATACAAATCAGCCGCTGTGCGAAAGAAGCAGTATTCCTCTAATTATCTGATCCACTGAGCTAAAAAGCCTGAGACCTCATTTTACCTGAATTCCAATTACCACTTTGCACTTCTAACAATATCCTTTCAACAACTGAGGGGTGAAAAAAACATCCCTGAATGCAATGATTGCAATGAACGCTATTTATTTTAGATATGAAATTGGCTCTTTCTGTTGGACTTATTTTAAATGGAAAACACTCGACATCCACAATTCAAAAGCTCATTATTATTAATATTGCTTTTTGAGGAGGGTGGCGTGACGTTGTGGGGGTAGGGACTGGGGGGGCAGGGGGTGGATGAAGATGATGTAGAGACGCCGCTGATCCTACGGACCCCGTCAATAACCAGGATCAATCAGTAATGCACTTCGCTCACTGGGTCCAGCTGAAATGCAGAATAAGCCCGATTTCTTAAAACAATGCATTTGCCTGATTGTCCTCCTCGGATGGCAGGCCGAACCGTAATGCGGGCACTCTTGAGTTCAGGATTATTACTCTATGGCCAACGGTCTCCTGCATGTTTCCCCATTTTTTTTTACCCAGAGGAAAAATGACATCGGCGGATAAAATCAAATCAAAATAAATGCACTTAATACGGCGCCATTTCCAAGAGAGGCAGAGGACATTGAGAAATCACTGGAAGAAAATGATTAACTGGAAAAATGGAGAGAGGGGAAGAAAAAGTTTTAAAAAAGATAATGTTTGTTGGTTTACAAGAGCCAATAGCGTAATGAGTCAATCTGTAAGTTATACAAACATATATTTCCCTTCTCTGCATATTGTTAATTGATCATTATTAGGAGGATGATAACTTGTGATTAATTAGCCACACTGGATGAGTATTACATTACATTACATTACATTACATTACATTAATGGCATTTGGCTGATGCTCTTATCCAGAGCTACATACAGTTGATTAGACTAAGCAGGAGACAATCCTCCCCTGGAGCAATGCAGGGTTAAGGGCCTTGCTCAAGGGCCCAATGGCTGGGCGGATCTTATTGTGGCTACACCGGGGATTGAACCACCGACCGTGAGGGTCCCAGTCACGTACCTTAACCACTACCTTTCAATTGTTGAGTAGCACATTTTAGACAGTGCTGTGAAAGAGTATCTGATGCCCACAGAAAAAGTATAATGGTTCTACAATAAGCGGGATAATGCATATAATGCATAGTGATAATAAAACAGTAGACCTACATATTTTTCCAAAACAAATTTCAATAGATGTTGATATTAAAGTAAATAGAATAACATTAACACAGACTTATACATACAAGTCTTCAAGATGGCATGGTGTGTACCATCGTTTCCGTGCGTTGTACATTAAGTCCGGTAACAGTGAAACATACCGGAATGTTTATAAAGAAAAAACCGTGGAAGCCCCAGGTAAAATATGAAGCCTGTCCCGCTGCAGTCAAGCTTCCGTGAACTCGCTATGCGACTAATGCTCGATTTACTGCAGGAGCCGAGCAGCTAGCCCGTGCTAGTGGACGTCCTGGGCTTTTGCTTACAATTGTGCATCTTTGCTGCATGCACGGCTATCTTTGCTTTACTTCCCGTTCGCCCTATCCTTCTCCCTATCCGTCTTCCTGTTCCAGCCTGACTGGGTCGTAACACCAGGCTCGTTCTGGCAGGGAGCTGCTGCTACTGCATAATAGCGCTAATCGCACCTCTGCAGAGTCAGACCGCAAATACTAATTCAGTTTGTTCTGGTTTTTATACGTCTGCCCTTGGCTTTGTAGTCGTGTAGGTATTCAGGACAGCATTTTGGTTCTCGCTTATTTAAACTTGTAGCTCTTAGTGCTAGCTAGTAGAGCTATATAATCCTCCATATACTACTACATTCGGTACACTAGTCTGGGAAAATGATGTCTGGCATGATCACTCATGTACTGTAAATCAGATGGACACTTGTGCTCTCCTGTATTATAAGTAGTATTGCAAGTGCAGCGCACTTTGGAAAATCATCATATGTTGCTGAGCACTAGAAAATAAGTTATGCTGCAGGGAATCTTGCAAGTTTGCCTGATGGTAAAATGGAAAATTGTAAATGGTTGGCATTTATATAGCGCCTTTATGCAAAGTGTGGAACAACCTGTGCTTCTCACTCATCCAGTCACACACACTCACACCAATGGGGATTGGTTGCCATGCAAGGCACCAACCAGCTCGTCAGGAGCAATTGGGACACTCAGGGACACTTCGACACACCCAGGGCGCGATCGAACTGGCAACCCTACAACTACCAGACGGTTGCTAACAGCTCCTGAGCCAATGTCGCCCTACATGGTAACAGGAAAGAGGTATGTGCACGTCACTGAACCCCTCCCCATTCCTCAAATAATTACAAAAAATAGTTTACAATTACAACACCCTACTTCACGGAACACCCTTCCTGGATAAACTTTGTGATTAGACGTTCAGTCCCATTAGCGAGCTGCCGTCAACAGTGCCTCTCTTCACTTCAGGTCACTTCAAAGTGTACAAAACCACCGGCATGTTTCTGAGAAATTATATACAGCTGTTCTCGTCTAATCAGTCAACAGCCAGTCTTGATGGATTACAAAATATCTGTTACAGACAGAAGGAAAGAAAAACAGTTGTTTGACGCCCCCAAGGAACAACTTTAAAAGGAGCTTAGGTTTCCTGGGCTACCCATTACGTGTGTTAATCAGTGCGATTATCCGCTCTCTCTGATTTCTCAACACGAGTCACTGCCACTCAGTGTGACACAAAAATCTATCCGCACATTTTCCCCTGAAAGCTACTCCTCCATACCACCCCTGTCTCCATCTTCTGAGGAACAAACAAGTAAGATTTTTATTTTTATTTTTTATAACAATCTAACTCGGAAACATGAGCTCCACCTAAGCTTTGGAAGGCTGATCCTCCTCTGTTGTTATTCTTTATGTATTATTTTCATTCATATTCTTAGTAGTAGCTGTAGTAGCTGTGGTAGTGGTAGTAGTAGTACTCACAGTAGTAGTAGTTCATTTCTTAGTTCTTCTTGGTTCTTCCTATAAAATAACTTTCCGGTCAAAATTAATCAACGGCGAGATTTAAACGTCAGCTGCAAAGGCCGTTTTTCTGAAACTATTGTCCTGTCACAGGACGTCACTAAAGAGAAGATTGGAATTGGATGAAAGGAAGACATAATAATAGAACAAACTCCATCCAACCATACCACACCCTTCCAAAAATAAGAGGGCAGCCTATGGTCTAGTGGCTAAGGTGCTTCACTGGGTCCTGGTGGGTTGGTGGTTCAAACCCCAGCGTAGCCACAGTAAGATCAGTGCAGCTGTTGGGCCCTTGAGCAAGGCCCTTAACCCCACATTGCTCCTGAGGGGGATTGTCCCCTGCTTGGTCTAATCAATAAGTAGCTTTGGATAAAAGCTTCAGCTAAATATCTGTGAAGTACACTCCTCTGACATCTTTACATCATTTTAAAATACACCATGTTGACAGTATAGATGGCGGAATTAAGCCTGTAGACCTTATGGTCAAAGTATTGATCACTGCAACTGTACAATGGAAACAGTGCGTTGCTCAGTGACAGCACAATAAACAACATGGAGCCTCGTGGAAACCCGTTCATCACCGTGGTTGCAGGTTTGAGTGACTTTTGCCATTGCTCCAATCAGGCCTCTGCGAGACAAAGCAAGCCTTTCTGATGAAACGTGAAATGAAAAATTTGCATTTTACGCACTGGCAGCAAAAGCTGAATTACAGCCTGACATTTAGAGAACATTTCCAGAGTTTCAACCACAGTCACAACATCATTCCATGGTACAAAAGAAGTAATTAATGTTTTTATGATTTCTTCAAAACATTTAAACACCTTTGGGCAAACGCAGTTATTACACCTTATTAGGGTAATACAGAACTAAAAAATGGTTCAAAATGCTTAGAAAGCGACGTGTCATATTTACCAGGTAATTTTTTCTGTATGATCTCTGACAGTGCACTTTTATACTCAAACATTTGCAATTATTTTGTCATTTGCACACGACTGAGTAGCATGCCATACTGTAGTTCATTTTCTTGAGCTAACTACAGTGGAGCGACACACTATTGCTGAAAAACAGCTCAAGCTAGGTTTTGAAACAGCTGGTAGCTGGTTGACCAGTTCAGACCAGCTCCCAGCTTGACAAGATTTAGCTGATTGACCAGTTCAGACCAGGTCCCAGCTTGACATGGTTTAGCTGGTTGACCAGTTCAGACCAGCTCCCAGCTTGACATGGTTTAGCTGGTTGACCAGTTCAGACCAGCTCCCAGCTTGACATGGTTTAGCTGGCTGACCAGTTCAGACCAGCTCAAGTTATGTTTTGAAACAGACATGCTACCAGCGCAAGCTGGTTGACCAGCTCATGCCCAGCTAGACCAGCTTTTTAACTAGCCTCATGACCAGCTTGGCCATGCTGGTTGACCAGCTCATAGCCAGCTAGACCAGGCCAATTTTCAAGCTGGAATAGCTGGATTTTACAGCAAGGTCAGCTAGCTCTGTAAACAGCTGCTCTACATTACAGCCTGAGACTGTCCTCTAGGAATTCTGGGTGGAAACACCACAGTGAAGGGGGGAGGGGGGGGGGGGGAGAGGAAGAGGAAGATTGAGAGAGTATAAAAAGTGATGAAGAGGCGGGCAGAGAAAGAGGGAGATGCTAAAGGAGGGGGGGAGTCAGTGTGACAGTTAGATATGTGTGCAGGAATAATATGCAGGGACGGGTGTGCAGAACACATCTTTAAAATGCGATGGTGGGCAAGCTGGAGGGGAGATGATAAAACTCAGTATTCCTTATTGACTTTTTAATAGTTGGGTTTCTGTATCTAATGGTTTCTGTATCTTACCGGGGAAAAACTGATTTGCAGAACATGCATTTTTAATCTGTAATTCTACTGCTATCAGGAGGGCTAGCAGGAGCTGACCTCAGACAGTCTCCGGTGGGAAGGCGAACCGCTTCAATTTAGAGCAATTCTGTTCAATTATTTTTTTATAACCACAATTTTGTTTTTACAAGCATATTCACAATCGGGTACGCGGTGCACTCGGAGAGTGTTCACACCATTTGTAAGATGAGAAAAGAAAGCTACATGAAATAAAAATGAAACTATAACCCCACGGTTCCCAGGTACAGGGCCAGGTTCC
The DNA here is from genome assembly GCF_963514075.1 of Conger conger. Lineage (NCBI taxonomy): Eukaryota > Metazoa > Chordata > Actinopteri > Anguilliformes > Congridae > Conger > Conger conger. The sequence goes on along the minus strand of NC_083769.1, from coordinate 48,001,186 downwards.
ATGGTGAGATGAGACTGAAGTTTCCCTTTCAGGCCGCGTACAACAGCTTGGCACGGGAAGCGGGAATGTGCGGCCAGGTTTGGAATCGGATGAAGGTTGTCGATGTTGAAAAGGATGTCATATCTCCCACAAAACAGAGTGCAGTATGGGGGAATATCCAACCTGTAGCGTTTCATTAAGGCTACCTTCTTTTCACATTTTTTTGGTGAATAATTTTTAAGGGCCCTGAACATTTATCTGTTTACTAACTGTAGACATTAGTGTTCATAAGTTGGCCTGTAGTGTAGTGTTTAAGGTACATGACTAGGACACGCAAGGTCGGTGGTTCGATCCCCGGTTTAGCCACAATAAGATCCACACAGCCATTGGGCCCTTGAGCAAGGCCCTTAGCCCTGCACTGCTCCAGGGAAGGATTGTCTCCTGCTTAGTCAAATCAACTGTACGTCGCTCTGGATATGAGCGTCTGCCAAATGACATTAATGTAATGTATTAATGCTAGAATTTAATAATTTATGCTGATTTTATTCAGATATGTCTGTCATAGCAACAGTTGATTCTGCATATTGAGAACCAGTAGATTTAGAAGTGTGCAACTATTGTGTAAATTGCACCGTAGTAAAGGACAGGTAAACTGAGAGCTTCATAAAACCTTGAGCAGCTCAGGCAAATTGATGGACAGCCTTATTTATGTTGTTACTTTGTGCTTCCATCACTGTGTTCTTTTTGAAAATAAAGAAATATAGCCCACAGAACAGCTCTGCTAACACCTTAATCATTAAGTTAATGGGCCTCAAAGGATGGCAACTGATCACTGTAAGTGATATCTGTAGATTAGTTTATACGCGCAATTTCAAAAGTACTTTATCAAAACAAATCTGGTCAATGAGTCAGTGTGAGCGTGTGTGTGTGTGTGTGTGTGTGTGTGTGTGTGTGCGTGCATGCGTGCATGCATGCAAGCCCCTCTAACCCTCCAGGGCGGCCTGTAGCGTAGTGGTTAAGGTAAATGACTGGAACGGTGGTTCTAATCCCGGTGTAGCCACCGTTGGGCCATTGAGCAAGGCCCTTAACCCTGCATTGCTCCAGGGGAGGACTGTCTCCTGCTTAGTCTAATCAACTGTACGTCACTCTGGATATGAGCGTCCGCCAAATGCCAATAATGTAAGGTAATGTAATGTAATGTATGTATGTGTGTGTGTGTGCATTCATGCAGGTCTGAATGTGTCTGAATGTGGGCGTGCATTTGAGCGTTGCAGTGTAATTGCTCTAACTTAAGTGCATACAGTATTCTAAACAATGCTAGCAGCCGTGGTCAAAATATAGTGTGTTCTGGCTCCACAAGTGGGATGAGCAGAGTCTTCCAAGCTGTGCTGTGCATAATAATATTAAGGGCGAGATTCAATAAAATGCACTTAGGGTCCTATTTTCACAGTCTAGATGCCGGTCTAAAACCCTAACTCTGATTTAGCACAGCAGGAAACGAAAGCAAATCCGGCTCAATTTCAGCAAATTTGTGACTGGAGTGCGGCGCACCTGTGGCGAATCTGCATAAAAAAGTTATTTTAAGGAGAACAACATCATTTTAGCCAAAGATATCAACTACTCCTCCCCTCCCTTAACGCCAGTGCATTAACGCCAGAGCGAGCCAGCGATTTCCACGCGTCTGATGCACTTTGGTCCGAGAGAGACGGATTTGCCGCATAAGCATTTATTGCACATCAAACAAGACTCCTCAGGCAAACGCAGTCGTCAAGACAGCCTGCGAAATTTTATATTATCATTTGTATTGCTAAAACATGTTTGTAGTTAAAGAGTATACAGAGTAAAATGCTTACTGTATTACTTTGTGAGTCGGTTGCCAAGAGCAATCGCCTGAGGTCAGCCATTTGGAAAGATGGGCAGAGGCGGGCGGAGTGTTTTCCATTTATGCGCAGTTTATTACCGGAATAAGGAAACAGTCAGCAGACGCAATTTGTTTCCCTGACAAACTTGATGTCATACAAGTTAATAACTTGATAATAACTTGGGCCTAAACTTATCTATTAAATTCAGTATTAATTTGCCGTAATGTACGGCGCCTCTCGATGTCGTGGCGAACATTTTATTTCTTTCAGAAATTGCACGGCGCCGTGGAATTAGGTGACGTTATCCCCGGACCGACTATTTTGCTTATCTGGAACTCATTACAGACGGCGGGAATTCAGAACACAGCGTTCACGCTGTATTCAGCGCTATCAGTGGCCTCCTGGCATGCAGGCCAGGTGATAAATGATGCAATAAAGAACCATTTCTGATGCTGATCTTTTAGCCTGTGAACTTTCCTCAGCTTATTATACCGGTGTTTGCAAGCAAATATTAAATTGGTTGTATGTATCCATGTTCAATGTGCAAGGCAGTAGGTTTAATTTAACAATACATTTAACTCCTAATGCACATTGATAATTACCCCTTCTGCATTTTTTTAAAACCGTAAAATGTTCAGGGACATGTTATAACCCTAGAGTGTGCATTGCATATGCAGCCTGTAGATAAGATCCACATAGATGTAGGGTCCTTGAGCATGGTCCTTAACCCCACGTTGCTCCAGGAAGGGATTGTCCCCTGCTAAGTCTAATCAACTGTAAGTCGCTTTAGATAAAAGAATCAGCGAAATAATGTATTATTATTATTATTGTATGTAATAAGTATGAACATATGTTTGCATGTAAGCGTGTGCATTGCATGTGTAGGTTTGGTGTGGGTCTGGGGCCTTACTAACCACCCAGATTTGATGCGTTGTGATTTTCCAAAGATGGAAGCAAGATAACAAGATAACCACAGTGGATAATACAAAAATACCTGACACACAGTCATTGCAAAGGCAGCCGTGCAAGAAGGTTCATAGCTGCTCAGATATTCAAACGGTTGTCTGAAGGCCTGTGAGAAAAGTATAGCATTAGCGCTAACACAAAGACTAAGTTCACCACGTCTGGAGGAACTGCATTACAAAGAGCAGGGGGAAAACCACTGGGACGTGTTTAAAAGACCCACCTGTCTTTCAAGTAAACATAAAATGGGGGGGAAAAAAAAATGTGGAAAACAACTTCAAAGAACAACCCCCTAGCCACGCGCTCTAAAAGCTAGCAGACTTCTCTCCAAAGGGAGACGCAGACTTCTTACCGCAGCCTGTGAAACAGACCAAGATTACTCCTTAAAACAGGAGCTGGCTGTTGAGGAAATGTGGGACGGTAGGGTCACCCAAAAAAATCAAAATAAAAAAAAGAATAATAATTTACTGAAGAACTTATAGCCCGGCGACACAGCAGCCGCTAATGGGCGTCGCGGCGGCTTTTGGGTTATACTCTGTGTGACGTTTATGTGTATATTGTGCTTATATATTACATTACAAAGAGTTTTGTAGACGCTCTTATCCAGAGCGACGTAGCAACGAAGTGCAGTTCAAACAGGGCGATTTATTTATTTATTTATTTTTTTGCTGAGCACAACGAACACTACCAGGTTTTTTTTTTGTGCTTTCCAGTCGAGCGTCACACTGTCTCCGGACTACGAAACTGGCGTTGATCCAGAAGCGGCCGTATTCCAGCGAGGGGATTACGGAGCGGCTTCCTGAGGCTTAGTCCTCAGAGCGGCGGAGGCCGGGGCTAAGAGGGACGGCCGCGCTCGATGAAGCGCGGGGGCCAGCGGGTCGAGAGGACGCCCCAGGCAGTCTGCGAAAGGTTGCGGATCAATCGGAAACGCTTTACAAAATGGCGGACAGCACCTTTGAGGGTTTGGGGAGGGGGGGCTGGGGGTGGGGGGGGGTAATGCCACCGCAATAGACTGCGGGTGACTGTCCGGAGGGTGGGGGGGTGGGGGGTGGGGCGTTTATAAATCAAACCGCTCCTCGCCACGGTTAGTTTTTCCGGGAGCAGATTCAGGCCGGTGAGTCACCCTGGAGCGTACGCGGCTGGCCTCCTAATGTGGATCGGCGTGGATGCCGGTGACAGCGGGGAATAACAGGAGAGCCCCCCCGTCTGCGGACGGCAGGTCCGTGACAGGTGTAGGCCGGCCCGGCTACAGAGGATCAGAAAGCTTCCCTTTCTCCACGGGCTGCGCACCGAGAGCACAGATGACTCAGCACGCGGGGTTGTTTCAAAATAAAAGCGCGCAGCGCTTCACCAACAGCGACACGCGGCGAGTCTGCGGAAGGCACTCGAATGAACACCTTTTCGCGAGTTCTTTAGCCGCCCAGCTTTCCGCCTGATTAGCGTCAGGTAGAGGCGAGGGAGGGTGGGAATAGTGACCTGAAGGAGGTGCGTTTGCATCGAGGCCAGCCTAAAGGAGGACACAACCTGTTGAAGGTCTTGTTGGCCCAAAAAAATAAATAAATAAATAAAAACACATGCCCAAGAATAAAATCCGACCTTCAGCCTTTCCTGTCTGCGTTACAGAACGCTTTATCACCTGAGGACACGGCTTCCTCCAGCCACTCGCCACCCAGACGCAAGTGCACAGGCAGGGGCTCAGGGCGCGGTACTTCAGCAGGAGGAGGAGGAGGAGGAGGAGACGAGGATCTGCTTTCGATTATTATCAGCGCCGGGTTCATTATTTGCGGCTAAAAGAAGGCCCTGAATGAGTCAGGCTGGCCTGGCTTCTCCTGGAGCGGAGGAGAAAGGAGTGAATTTGGAGCCCGGACCTAAGTATACCTATTTGTTACAGACAATGGAAGCTATTTTAATACCCGTGACCTTGGTGTACGCGGCCAAAACTGACTCTCCGGGTCCGTGTGCACCGCTTTGACTTTGTGTGACCCCCCCCCGGAGCACAGAGAATAGAGTACAATGGAGAGACTTTTAATAGAATGACCCCGATCCTCCCCGTTTGGAATGACAATTACATCAGTAATCCAGGCTCATCACTGCGGCTGTGCCCAGCGTCAATTCAGGAGAGTGCAAAGAAGCGCGCAGGCTCTCCATCTCCCTGAGGTCAACCACCGCCTCTCTTTACTCTGCAATTAATCATTTACGTCGCTGACGCCTTTATCCAGTTGATTAGACTAAGCAGGGGGACGATGTGGGGTTAAGGGCCTCGCTCAAGGGCCCCAACAGCGGTGTGGATCTTATCGAGGCTACACCGCGGGGCTTGAACCACCAACGTCGAACACCAACGGAAACCTAGTGTTGTGAGTGCGGAGATGCGTAGTTTGCGTTACACGCACTTCCGACAGTGACACCGGAGAGCTTTAGCGGCATAAACACAAGGAGGAGGAGGAGTTTTAGCACAACTCTTTTTGTTTGCAGCGAATTTACTGATGAATGAATGAAAGTACAAGAACATTGACCAAAACATTGTAGCGTGTCTTCGTATCAGAGGGAACTCTGGGAACTCTGGGAATTGAAGTATAGAATATACCTGTTACGACCACCATGAGTGGCCGCTAAATCCACTAAAACCAAGGTAATCGCAGATCGGCACTTTAAATACGCTATCACATTTACCTCGACATTTATAACATATTTGACGTGCAAAATAATGAGTCTAATCGACTCCATTTTCTGAAGTGGCTCAAGTTGGAGGACCTGGTCCAACGGTTCAACGGCAGGAGATCTGAGCAGGAAACCTGCCATCTACCTCACCATTTACCCTTCTGTTTACACCATTTACCCTTCTGTTTACACCATTTACCCTTCTGTTTACACCATTTACCCTTCTGTTAGCCCTTATGCTACTGCCTACACAACAACCTCTCTTTGCTGCTTAAACCCCGCAGTGCTCTGCAGTGAACAATGGAGAGAGATCTAAAAGGCACAGTACATTAAGAATTGCAACACGCCATTCGTTACTATACTGAATCGGGAAGCACAACCTGCTGTTTAACCATTTACTCCTGGAACACAAAAAGACTGCGGGCACTGGAAAGCAGCGAACGCAGCTAAAGCTCTAAGAATAGAGAAGGGGAAAAAACAAACAAATATGAAATCCATTTGATATGATTTAGTCGGGCTCCGGAGATTAGATCAGCGTATGGCTGTGGGCCAGAATCTGAGCAGTTTTTTTTTGGGGGGGGGGAGGAGGAGGGGGGTTGGGTATGTCAGTTGTAGACTTGCAATTCACATTGTCAGATCAAGCCTGCCGTATAATTTCTAGTGCTTTCCATCTTCAGAAAATGAAGCCTCTCTTTTATTTCTTAATCTGTTTTTAATAGCAGGTACTGCCTGCGTATCTGTGGTGGAGCTGAATCGTTTCAGGCCCGCGCACTGGGAATTAAGTTGCGGAGTTATATTGCAGGTAAGTAACCTACCCCGAAAAAATCAATATGGTTTTGGTGATTAAACAGGCACGAGGGGGGAGGGGAGGAGAAAAAAAAGGTCACGTCACAGAGATCGCTGGAGAACAAGATCACGTTTTTTTTTTTGTTTTTTCTTTTTAAGATGCCCCCAGGGCCTTCTTTTCCTCTTAAGTGCATTTAAAGGAGGAACGCGGGCGCACACGCGGGAGTTTGAGATGTCCTTTTGAGCGTCGGGGGCGATATTGATTGGCTGTGGGCCCCCCCCCGCCCAGCGGCGGTTGGCGGGAGGCTGATTTGGGAGCGGAGAGGAATGCGTTTGCGGGCCGAAAGTGTCTCGGCCTCCCCACAGGGGCTGATATTTCAGACTGATGAGAGCCGTAAACAGCTCAGTGGGAACACTGGCAGCCTCTCCGCACTCCTCTTCCCCTCCCTCCTCCTCCTCCTCTTCTCTCTCTGTTCACCCCAGTCCTCTCCCAAAATGAGTGCCGTTCTCCACAAGCCCCCCCCCCCCCCCCCCAGCACTGCTGGGGCTGTCGCCATGGGGATGGCTGCTCGGCAATCTCAGGTGACATCGTTGAAAACAAAAACAAAAAAAAATCTAAAAAATAAGTTCCAAAAAGGAACAGTGCAGTCCGTAGGTATTCTGACAGTGGTACAATTTCGGTTAATTTGGCTCTGTAGTCCTCCACTGCATCGGATTTGACTAGATACTGGAAGCTTTCTTATACCTTTGCTAAGAAAGTGATTGAATACACGGGACTATATCAGAAACGGTCCCCATACGTGTGATCCCCTAAAAAGGCAGGATTATGTACAAAAATAGATGTAATTCCTACACGGATCACCCAATACGGATGTAAAAACCCTTGAATAAAAGGAGACAGGCTGGATTTTAAACAATAAATATGAGGTTAAAGTGCAAAGTACTGGAGTGCAGAGCCAGAAGAACAGAAATTGTCCCACTGTCCAAATACTTATGGACTGCACCGTACATACAGAGGTAATAAAGCAGATTTTAACATTGTTTGAATTTAAATAATTGGGCCCAATGAACAGGTTTAAGCATTGACGTCTTCACATACAGTAAATAACAAAGGGCGTATGGTTTACAACCAATAAAAATCTGCCCTTAATTTACAAGCTTAGCCCAATCTTTTAACTCCTGCCATTTATGAAGCGAACTAGCGAGATAAAATACTAATTATTTTATTTTTTATGTGATTCTTGTTTATTCTGTTTATTTTTTTGAACAAAATGCGGTAGTGAAGTTTTTTTATTTCATTAAGACGCATTTATTTCCGAGCGAAAGCTATCGATAAATTGTGATAAATTCTGGGCCAAAAGAATGATTGTTTTCTAAATATTTCCTTGTAGAAAATGGTTTTATCTGTTTTATCTCCCGAGTGGGGCCTTTTTATTGTTTAGCTGATTCAATAGATGTGATTAGATATTGACATTACACTGTTACAGATATTATACGGTTAGCTATGCTACACAGAGCTTCCACAGTAACAGTAAACAGCACTTTTCCGAAGTAATTCAAACATGATATTTCATTAAGCACAAGGCTTAAATCACACGAAAAGGAACAGGCAGTGGCTTGTTGGATTTTATTTTTCTGGCTTTATGCACTGAAAGAACAGTGATTAGGATGTACCCGAGAATGTTCCTTTTATGTCAAAAGTGAACAAAAGACCAACAGGCAGAAACATTCAGCGCTTGCTTTTGCTTTTTTTCCCCATCTTTTTTTCTGGAACTGTAAACAAAATAAAAAAGGTCATGTACATCCAGGCAGTGCCTAGAGAAAGAAAAAGAACTGAATGATTGCATTTTTCATCATCGCCAGCCCCCCCCCACGCTCCCCCTGCTCCCGTACCCACCCGCCAAATACATTACAATCTCATGATCCTGTCTGGGGAACCAGACATCGGTCTTTCCATGTAATCACAGAGCTGTTTTCTTTCCAAATCAAAACATTGACTTTCAGAGGTAAGATTCAGACATGAATATTTCTTTACACTAAAATTCAAAGGGACCTTGAGATAACCTTGATGCTAACACCCTGGATCAGTGTGCTATCAGCCTGTACATAGTGTGGGGGGGGGGGGGTAAAAAAGATAAACACGCAATAAAAACTGCTTCCATCTTTCTCCCGGGGGCATAAGAACAGAGTAAGAAAAGTCCCTCGATGATAGCCCATAACGAAAGAGCTGATGGGGGTTTCAGACACTGTAAACTTCCAGTAAATGACGGCAGTTATTGCCGAGGTAATGCAAGCATAGTAGTCGTCTAAAAGCCACACAGCTTTCAATACCTGTCCTTGCGCCTTGCCTCTACGCTCCAGATTTCATTCCGGGAACATAAAGGAGTGACATTTTGATTTGGCCTACTTGTACAGGTAGATGGCAAAAGGAAAATGCTACGCTAAATCTTGCGCTTTGACACTTAACTTAATGGTGGGTCTCAAGGCCAAGTCCTGGTATGCTGCTTTATGCCGTCACAAAGGTATTCATTGGCCCTTAGTCAACCCTGCTGTAAGATCCAGCTATGCCAAGCTGGTCAAAGCTGGTCTAGCTGGGTATGAGCTGGTCAACCAGCATGGCCAAGCTGGTTATAAGCTTGTCGAGCTGGAAATGAGCTGGTCACCCAGCTAGTGCTGGTAGCTTGTCGGACTAGGTAGCCGGTCAACCAGCTGTTTCAAAACATAGCTTGAGCTGGTCAAATCATGTCCAGCTGGGAGCTGGTCTGAACTGGTCAAACAGCTACCAGCTGTTTCAAAACCTAGCTTGAGCCATTTTTTTTGTTTTTCAGCAGGGAAGTGCCATCTTCCATACAGCTTTTACCCCCACAATGCCAAAGCTATAGGGCCAATCACAACCTATGTCATAATAAATTCCAATTAAATAAAATAAAAAAACAGTTCACAGGGAGGCTTTCAGATACACGATGGTGAAATTACATAATGATTATTGTTGTTGTTTTCGTCATCTATGATTAAGCTGGCCAACTAGTGCCAGTTTCATCCCAAATCACCAAATGTTCGCTTGGCGCACAGATGACATAATGTTCTGCTTGTCATTACGGATGCATGCCCTGATACTCACTTGGCATTGCAATGAGTTCTATCATCTCACACTTGATTTGTTCATTGGCCCTCTACTTACATTTTTGGAGTTCTGTTTGCATGACATCAGAATGAATGACTAATACGTACCAACTGTCCTCTAAGCAGGCTTCCCCAGAAACACTCACAGCTGTTTATAAGGGACAGATATTCCTTGGGTTAGGCCATTATATCGGGGGCAGGGCTGTACCCTACTGAAAAAAACAGCTCAAGCTAGGTTCTGAAACAGCTGGGAGCTGGTTTGATCAACCGATATGGCTTAGCTGGTTGTCCAGTTCAGACCATCTCCCAGCTTGACATGGTTTGACCAGCTCAAGCTATGTTTTGAAACAGCTGGAAGCTGGTTGACCAGCTGATACTCAGATAGACCAGCATTATGACCAGCTTGGCCATGCTGGTTGATCAGGTCTTACCCAGCTAGGCCAGCTCATACCCAGCTAGACCAGCTTATGAGCAGTTTGACCAGTTCAATTTTCAAGCTGGTCAAGCTGGCATAGGGGATAGATATTCCCTGGGTTATGCCATTATATCAGGGGCTATATGTTTAAACAGAACTTGGTAGCAAACAGGCGGTAAGGGGTTAAGATTGTACAGCAACAAATTAAGCACTCGGTACTTAATATCATACTTAATGTGGTACTTGAGTGCCAAACATTGAGGTTGCACCTGCAGTTCAGTGCCCACCAGGCATCGATGTGCACCCAGGTGCTCATAACCGGGTGACGTGATAAAATGGAAGAGCGTTTAATCAAGAGAGACCGACACCTCAGACTAATGCTCGTAATTTGTCTCCTTTAATAGGAAGACTGGAATATAAGTCTGCCCGAAAAGAAATGGCAGACTCTGGAAGAAAGAAGTCTCCCAGCTCCTTTCTAATGGATGGCCATTATGCAAACAGGCATCAACAGCCACGGGGAAACCATATCATTTTTACGATCACCCAAAGACCTGATTGGGAAAGATTCTCAAGTTTCTCCTAAGGTATTAACAAGAGTGTATTTACACTCTATCTTTAATAACACATTACGACTATAAATAACATGCCATGTCAATTTGCTGCACACAAATTTGGCGCAAATGTTCGGGCTGGGTGAGTGATACCGTGAAATGAGTGGCACTTGCGTAGACCTGTAAACATTCCCCCAATGACAAAGTGAGGAGTTGGCTCTTTAAATATGCAGAATCCTCAAATACATTCTGCCCAGGTCCTGGGATGTGACAGGGCCATATTAGTCCAGCTGCTCACAGAGTGCCTTCAATTATGTTTGTCATATAGCAGATGAAATTCCCATCGCCCGGTTCTGCGGCTTTAATATTATCCTCAGCTGTAATCTTATGTCAAAAAATAATGGAGAATTTTTTTTTTTTTTTTTTTTTTGGCCTGGAGTCTTTCGCAAATGCCAGTTAGAGTAGTGACCCAGTTCTTGCTTGTAATACACAATCTGCCCAGCAGGGTAGAGGAGAAATGTGAGACACACGGGTTGGATTCAAGAGGAGGATGCTTGAGGACGGGTTTTTTCTCTCCCCCCCTTCATGTTCTTCCCAGCTCTCTCATGTTGCACTACAGGCCCTTTTCCTAGATTTGACAGGCTTTACGTTTTAAAAATATCACGTAGAAGCACAAGCTACACGTTGTGAGGGCAGCTCTCTCCGCTAGCCACACAAAAGCTTATGCAGAGATCAAACATCATAATCCTTATTAACCCCAAGGTTTACTGAATTTATGCATAATAAATCTTTATCACAGGACACCTACTTCTGTCATATGCGGGACTGTCCCTACAGTATTTCCTGTGGAAAACACAGGATCAAAGAGAGAGGGAAACGAAATAGAAGTGGAGAAGAAAATCTGTGGAAGAAGAATATTCTCCTGAATTAATTTTACATAAATTAGTTCACCTCAACAGCATTGAACAGTGTCTACAAAAACGTTCAATTCTTTGTACATATTTGAGTGTAACACACACACACACACACACACACACACACACTCAGTGCTGATAGAGCTGCAGTAGTGTGTAGAAACAGAGAGATGATATTGATTGAGTGTTACAGAAAGTGGCTGTAATGCCTAATTGATTCGCTTGTTAATTTATCTACAGCCCTTCTGGACCATTTCTGAATTACAGGCTAATTAGCTCCAGCTTTGCATTGTGTTCTCCTTTCGCACAGAGCCAGCGCGTCACTGACTGTGTCCAGTAACAACTTTCAGGAAATGTCCGGAAGATTTGCAAAGGGTTTGACACTCTGTCCGTACTCCATGTTGATGTTGATGAAAGAAACTGACAATGGCCGCGTTTCCCGAACGCGTTAAGAACGTTCTTAAGCTAAGAACGTTCTTAAGGACCTTCTTAGGCCTCCCGAAAGAAGCAAACGCGTTTCCCGAAACACCTTCTTAGCCTAAGGTGATCTTTCGTAAGAAGGTTTTGTAAGAAGGGTCCGGAGCGTTCTTAAGAGCCTTCTTATCTCTTAAGAACGTTCTTTATGGGGAAACGCGGCCAATATCTTTATCTTGTGTTCTAAAATGATGACTCCATTCATTGGCCAGTTTCGCAGACACAGGTTAGGCAAAGTCCGGGACTGAAAAAGAGAATCTTCATTGGAAATGTAATTTATTCTAGGTCTAGGCTTAATCTGTGGCTGTGAAACTGACCCGATATGTGCATCACCAAACATCTTCAAAAACAGAAAGCATAAGCATATCCATTACGATCATATCTCAGTACAGGGTTAAAAACATAAATAAAATACAAACATTTAAAAGAGAAGCAGCAGAATCCTGGCTCTGAAAAGACTCTGTTCAGTGTAGCATTTTGAGCATGAATAGATATTTCATCCGTTGGCATGGTTCCTGTCTGTATATCAGCCGTTTAGGCACTGGAATAACTGTGCTGGGTCTTCTCTTTTGTCTGCTTTTGCAAAAAGCAGTTCTCCACGGAGGAGCTTTCTTCCTTGGGAATATTGTCAGGATATTTAGCTGCTGTGGACAAAACGTGTGGATACTCCACTGGTACCGGCAGCACCAGCTCCTAAGAAAAATGAACAGCTTCTCAAAATTCTGTGATTCCAGAGTCTGCCATTTCTGAAACCAGCATACATGAGGGGGGCCCCAGGACCAAGTTTTCTCTATAGGGGTCTATCAAACACAGCACTAATATCACAAGAATAATTAGAATCGAACATTATCCTGCATCTGCAAACTGTCAAGATGAGGTTGAGGATCTACTTTGAGGAGGGCTGCTTCAGTGCTATGTAATGACCTGAAACCCAGGTAGACCGGAAGAAACTTTTTTGAAAACCTTTGAGAGAAGTGGCAGTTTACTGATGATCTTGTAATTGGGAGAGATTAGATGGACCTGTTTTGAAGCAAGGCTGAATTATTGCATGCTTAAAGCTAGAAGAGAAAGTACCTGTGGCCATAGACATTTATGATTAGATGATCGATAAGATGATAGATAAAACACTGGGAGCTTCAAAAATATCCTCAAGAAATGGTGTGCGAATGACATCAGAAGAACAAGTTGTGCACCTTATTATGAGAGACAGTATCCTTTAAGAACTTAACAGAAATGGGTTGAAAACAGTTTAAAAATAAAAAACTGCAGAATCATTAGTTATAACAGCTATTTAAATATTAGATATTAGCTATCTGACTTCAAATATGTTCAGATTAAATTTTTTAATCTGCCATTCTGCATTCCCATTACAGAGCCCTGGTGTTTTCATGAATAAATGGCAGTGCTCTTGGTTTTCACTTCCAATCTCTGACAGGAGCTACAGAGTCAAGTATATATTAACATGTTTCATTAAAGTGCGTAATTAAGTACTCAGTGTTATTTGGGGATAGCATTAAAGGGCTTTGTTGCTATAAAGGCCTCAGTGAATCTGCAGAACTGGAGTTAAAGATACAGGTGCAGGCAGGTGAACAATACTTTGAAGTAGGATGGGTCAGAGGTGTATCAAACAGAACTGCCTCGTGGGCTGTAAAAATATATTTTCTCTCAACACTGTTTAGGAGCAGACCAAAAGAGAACTAGACTGAGGCCCTGTGAATTAATAGATCCACAATCACAGACTGACTAATGGAAAAAGAGTCAATAAGCTATAGACAATCTGCAACAAGCACACATACATGGTGTAAGTAATGGAGTATAAGGATTCTGTCAGAGTTACCTGGCATAATGTGAGACAGACTCTTGGAGAACCCTTGTATAAACCTATGGGTTCTGTATATCAACATAACTAATACAGGAGCCATACCATTTACAGTACCAGGAAGCTTAGTGATTCAGGGAAAACAACTGCTACTACTACTACAACCACTACAACTATCGCTATTACTACTGATACAACACAGCTATTACTAAAAATAATACTATTTACTACTTACTACTAGGTTGGTGGTTCGATCCCCGGTGTAGCCACAATAAGATCCGCACAGCCGTTGGGCCCTTGAGCATGGGGAGGATCGTCTCCTGCTTAGTCGAATCAACTGTACGTCGCTCTGGATAAGAGCGTCTGCCAAATGCCATTAATGTAATGTACTCCAACTACGACTACATTGCTACTCCAACTGCTTCTACACTACTACCACTACCACTATGACTTTTACTTCACTGAGCTGCTTCATTCACTGCAGTTAAGTGTACAGAGTATGTATCAATGTGATGAAGACATTTTGCAGACATGTCCCACTACAGTGCAACTGGGATAGTCAGTCAGCTATGCTCACAAAATAATGTGTCAAGTGGCACAATGTCAAAAGTTTCCCTTTTACTCGAGATATGAATTTATTTTCTTTTTAGTTCCCCCCCGAAAAACTACAGCACGCATCATGGGATAGCTGAAGAGAAAGACAGCCTCTTCGCGAGGCTGCTGCTGTGTGTTTGCTCGGACGGTTTTCCGCGAGCGGGGCGGTGTTTATTTCCCCGCCGTCAGAGCAGAAAACCTTGAACGCGGGGCCGGGTCTCGACGCAGGGAGAAGGCGAGAGGCCCCGAGCGTTTCACGCTCCTAAAGCTCATTACATCCTCGACCAGAGCCGAACGACGCAAATCTTCCAGTCAATCGTCTCCTTTAAAGGTGGATGACAGCTGTATCTTTTAGACTGCAGAAAAAAAAAAACTGACTTGTTATGCAATAGCCGGGGGAGAATAAATGTCTTTTATTAACTGCAGAGACGAATCAAAGGAAGGGAAACAACACAGAGGCAGCCAGTGCTTTTTTTTTTTTTTTTTTTTTAGGATAAATGTGTTACTCTTGAACAAAACCGGCAAAATAATGCAATCGTTCAGTACGAGAGGCTGAGAGCACTCCTCGATGAGACACCGAACGAGCGATACATAGAGCCGCCACAGCTGACAGTTATTTCAGGAGCTTCAGGGGAAAATTGGTCTCCAACTTTTTTTTTTTTGTACTCCTCGCTGCTCCAAAGCAGAAATATGTCAAGATGAAGCATAATTATAGTACCCACCAGCGTAGCAGACAGGGGAAGACTATTTTTCTGGCTACACCCTTGTTCGCGCGCACCTGAGTCCCCCCGTACTGAATGTGACAGCTGAATCACGTCTCAAACTCTCTGTGGTGACAGCCCTTGTCGCACCAGCTAATCACGGGTTTGATTGCATTTCATCATAAAGACATCATGTCCACGGTGAAATAATCTTCAGCCCTTCAGTCTGACCTGTATATTTATAAGACAGAAACACAAGTATCTAAAATAGTCCCAAAAACCAAATATCCTATATTACACTGTGTTATAGCATGCACAGTAACACAGTATTGCAGAATACTGTACAATACTGTATTCTGCATGTCGTTTGTAATTACACTAAAGTAGAGCAAATCACAGTATTGTTTATATACCATTTATTTGAATCGACCTTTTTGAACTACAGTGAATGAGCAAATGTGAATTTCAAGGGCTCACACTAGCCAATACTCTTCATTTGGATCGCGTTTGCTCTTTATAGAACGTGTGGAAATATCAGAGGATTTTCAATTGTAACAGTTGGCTTCACAAATGACAGCCATAATGAAACCGGAGTCATTGATGTGTTAAGAAACGGAACAAGGTGATAAAAATCTGACTCAGAGCTACAAAGGAATATGATTGATGTTACTTAATTGAAACACACACCCCAAAAAACACCACTTTGTTGAGGGTTTTTCTGTTGTTTTCTTTTTTCTTCAACACGGTATAATCATTTGCAGGATTGACGGATTGTTCTGCAACACAGTTGTTGAGAAGAGCAGCTGTTGACTTTGTCAGATATGTGTCCATCACAAACATTGTTCGGTAGAAAAAAAACGGCAATTAGCCCGTGTCTGATGTCGTCACGCATATATGACTCCCCCCCCCTGAGTGAATCCTCCTGCTTTTACCCCATGCGTATGAAACGAGAGAGAGAGAGAGACAGAGAGAGAGAGAGAGAGAGAGAGAGAGAGTCCGAGGTGAGATTCGAACCCTGGCCTCTCAGTCGTCCCAAATGTTTGTTATTGTTATTCGTTGTGTTGGTGCCGTGACCCGGATGGGGGGGTCGTAAAGAAAAAGGGGGGGGGGGGGGGGCGCTGTGAAGGTTCAAATGGAGGGGGAGTCAACGGGGGGGGTGAGTGAGTGAGTGTACCAGCGTTAGCTCAGGTAGTTCGCTAGCAAGAACAGTGAAGCGCGGGGAAGTGAAGGCTCGTAGCCGGTTACCGTGACTATTCCCCCCGGATTGGTCCGTAACCGGTCGGCTAAAGACGAACTCGCCTCTAGCCAAAGGCAACGATGAGCTTTTGAATTTCAGGGTTACGTCACTAGAGAGCGGTGCAGCGGTAACCTGCTGCCGTTTTCACCGCACTTCACTGCGCTTGCTAGCGACCTAGCCGAGCTAACCCTGCTACACACAGTTGAGCATTTCCCTGTAATATTATCTTTTTTTATATAATCAAAATATGAATGGTATCGCCGGATATTTATGTTCCAGTTGTTCTCTTAAATGGACTGCAGTAAGCAGGAGGAGACTTAGCCCAAAGCTGACACAATCAGAGACACAGATACACACATTACTTATGCAATGCACAGATGCATATTCATTGAAGGAGTTTGAGAGGCTGTTCCAGGTGTGTGCACATGTTTGCCTGTGAGTGTGTGTGTGTGTGTGTGTGTGTGTGTGTGTGTGCGTGTTCTGCACAAGTCAGAAAGGCAAATCTGGGTCACTCTGAATCCTACACTCCACACGAGGATCTGTAGGGTATTTCAGGGATGACTGAGGGTTTTGTTATTCCTGCGAGAGCAAATCACAAATTTGCCTTTCATTATCCCTTTTAAGCCGTTATGTAAAATCCAGATTTACGTATTATTTTAACCATGATTCAGGGCAACCGTACGGTGCTTATGTTCCTAAAAGCACCAGATATTCATAAAATTGGGTATGTTTAAGATAGAGTCACAGCCAGGTGCTGTTACGGTTTCCAGATTGGATAATCCCCTCGAGTTCAAACTGTGGTCACAAAAAACCCCCCAAAAAAACCTAAATCCTTTTTCTTTTTTTTTTTGCACATGAACGCTTACTGGGAAACACTGCAGTGGTTCTCAAACAGCACAACACCGAGCTACGTCGTGATTCACCCGTAGTACACAGCAAAACTTAATCGGGCGTGCTCATTGTCCATGGGGGCCCCAATAAACTTGCCGCGTTAAAGCTCCCTGCAACTGTGGATGATCTTCACGAGGCCAAGTCACTGCCCTAAAGGCAGCAGTGCATCGTGGGTACAAACGCAAACAGTCACACAAACGCGTCCAAGGCCACTGAAGCCTATTGCATCACCCTGTAAAGCTAATAAAGGTCGTACGCCACTCCATATTGTATCCTTCCGTCCACTGTGGAATAATTAGGATTGGTTTCAGAGACCAGACTGACCCTGCTGGTCAGTGACTCATACAAGCATCAATGTAGTATAGGAACTAAGCTGGGCTAAGGAACTAAATGGACTCCATTTATATCTGCGCTTTTATCCAAAGCGCTTTACAATTAATGCTTCTCATTCACCCATTCCCACACACACACACACACACACACACACACACACACAACAGGCAGCCATGCAAGGTACCAATGAGCTTGTCAGGAGCTGTTGGGGATTCTGTGTATTGCTCAGGGACACTTGGGCTAGGGGATCGAACTGGCAACCTTCTGACTGCCAGATGACTACTCTTACCTCCTGAGCAAATAAAAATGAGGAATTAGGCTTGTGACCTAAAGGTTGCAGGTTAGATTCTCATGTGGGACACTGTTGTTGCACCTGTGACCAAGGTACTTAACCTGAACTGCTTCAGGATATTATGTGGAAAAAAAGCAAGTCTCTCAGGATAAGAGCCTGCTCAACAGCAGTAAGGTAATGCTAAACAAACAGAACAGGTCGGATAAGATACAATTCACATAGGATCAGTCATAACGCCATGAACATTAAGTCTATTGCACATGGAAAATAGGTAAAGTCTGTAAGTAATCAGTCCTACTGTAGATTTAACAACAAAGTACAACAAGGGGCTAAAAGATTGAGAAAGGTGAGCAAAAGACCAGTGTACTCCCGCAGATGAGTCAAGGCACAGTGTGAAGAGATGAGTCAAGGCACAGTGGGAAGAGATGAGTCTTCAGACTGCGGTGGAAAATGGGCAGCGAGTGAGCACTTCTTATGGGGATGGGGAGGCCATTCCAGCACTGCGGAGCTAGGGTGGAGAAGCTCTGCAGTCAGGACCAGCGAGAGACAGTCACACGGCTGGATCCCTGGAGCTGGGGTGGACATGTTCTGCAGTCAGGACCAGCGAGAGACAGTCACACGGCTGGATCCCTGGAGCTGGGGTGGACATGTTCTGCAGTCAGGACCAGCGAGAGACAGTCACACGGCTGGATCACTGGAGCTAGGGTGGAGAAGCTCTGCAGTCAGGACCAGCGAGAGACAGTCACACGGCCGGATCCCTGGAGCGAGGGTGGAGAAGCTCTGCAGTCAGGACCAGCGAGAGACAGTAACACGGCTGGATCCCTGGAGCTGGGGTGGAGAAGCTCTGCAGTCAGGACCAGCGAGAGACAGTAACACGGCTGGATCCCTGGAGCTGGGGTGGAGAAGCTCTGCAGTCAGGACCAGCGAGAGACAGTCACACGGCCGGATCCCTGGAGCTGGGGTGGAGAGGCTCTGCAGTCAGGACCAGCGAGAGACAGTCACACGGCTGGATCCCTGGAGCTAGGGTGGAGAAGCTCTGCAGTCAGGACCAGCGAGAGACAGTCACACGGCCGGATCCCTGGAGCGAGGGTGGAGAAGCTCTGCAGTCAGGACCAGGGAGAGACAGTCACACGGCTGGATCCCTGGAGCTGGGGTGGAGAAGCTCTGCAGTCAGGACCAGGGAGAGACAGTCACACGGCCGGATCCCTGGAGCGAGGGTGGACATGTTCTGCAGTCAGGGCAAGCGAGAGACAGTAAAACGGCCGGATCCCTGGAGCTAGGGTGGAGAAGCTCTGCAGTCAGGACCCGCGAGAGACAGTCACACGGCTGGATCCCTGGAGCGAGGGTGGAGAAGCTACACCATCGCAGGATGAACAGGCGGGCCCATGGCAGCAGAGTGGAGTGGGCAGGCTGGTGTGTAGCCCTCTCTAACTCGACCAAGGACGTGCCAACATTCGAGCCAATCAGGCTAAGAAACACGTGAAGGGGGGAAAAATACACAAGTAATTCACTAATTGCAGCTTTAAGAGTGTAAATTATGCTGACCTATTGCTTCGATTTGGATAGGCAGAGAAATGTGGAGATTAAATGAGGCAGCTGAGGATCTCAGGCACTGAAGCAGCGCTTCCTCTCTCTCATTTAGGCCGACAGCCATTAACATTATTGCATCTTAAAGCAGTTATTCTGGACTTTAATTACGATCTCCATTAAAACAGGTCTGTCAGATGATAATGCAGAATATGTCTGCATTAGCATAATGCTAATAATGCGCTTATTAGTAAGTTACTTGGAATGCAGTTAAGTCAATGTCTCTTGCCGGTTAATGGATAAAATTACAAAAAAAATAAAAAAATTAAAATGATTAAAAACTCTATGATGCTGGATTTGGATTTCACCTCTGTTGAGATAGATTAACATAAGATTGAACCCAATCAGTCCATCTCCCAGAAGAGATTTTATGCTGCTCACAGGAATACATTTACATTTGAAATGAAAGCTCTATTTTTATCAGGATGTTCCCATAATACAGTACATTTTTTTTTACATGACAGCATAACCACTGCCGGAAAAATAAATAAAAAAACCACATTTTTTTTTCTCAGCCAATCCAGAAATGCACGAGATAATTAACTAGGTGGGAATTAATTTGGTGGAAGAATTTCGGAAAATTTGATTTACTGAAATTGATTGAAAAGCGGGAGAGACAAAAAGAAACATGTTAATGTAAGTTACGTCTGTCGAGGGAGTCCAGGGAGGTTTCGGTCAGAAGACTGACAGGTCTCGGGGCGGCGTGGCGGTGCAGGGCTAGGGCATCGGATCTTGACGCATCAGTCAGATGCAGTTGCATGTGTTGGTCTTCTTTTATTGAATGTCATTTTTTTATTTCGCTTCTGATTTTTCTCCTAATTTGGCCAGACTTCGGCAGAGCCGAGTACGGGCGGTGTAATCGGGCCGGCACTCTGAGGCTGGGGGGGATTGGCCCGGACCACTCCAGAATCACGGTCCAGAGCGTGAGACGATCTCCTCTCGGCCGCCGGGGGACGGGGTTGTTGCGCCGTTTCCTCAACATGGGTGACTGACATAAACAGCGTACTACTGGCAACCAAATTGAGGGAAAAATGTTAAAATGAATTGAAGAAAAGAAGACAGACAATGGTCCTCTCCTTGACAAGAGCTCCCAAATGCCCAAAAAATTAACAGCCCGGAGGAAGAGGAGGGTGATATTAAGGGTGGGAGAGAGAAAGAGGGATGGTGAAATTGAGGGAGGGAGAGAGAAAGAGGGAGAGGGAATTGAAGGAGGGAGAGGGAAAGAGGGAGAGGGAATTGCAGGGAGGGGCATTAACCCGACAGGCAGGAGCTGAAGGGCTTTAAAACGGGAATGAGGAGGAGTAATGTCCCTAAAAAAGAACATTAGAAGTCCCCAAAAAAAGAACCAAACTGTCTCCCGTTCAATTTTACTAGAGCAACTATTTTTATCCTCCTGAGAGCCTTGCCGTCTTTCCTGAGCTCTATTCAGCACTTCTCTTAACATAAGGGCCATTCATTAAAATCAAATAAAATATATTTCTGAAAATATTATCACAACATGTTTTTCCCCATCCAAGACACTTGTATTTAGTCCAAAAAGAATGTTTTTTTTTTTCTTTTCTTTTTTCCCCTCTTTCCTCCCGGGTGTCAGGAGGTCAGGCTCAGAAGGAGAGATGGGAGCCGGACGAGGCCCAGTCCCTCCCCCAGGAGGGGTGCAGAGCGAGCGCGCTGCCAGGCCAGCACAGGAACAGCGCTGGGAACAGCGCACTCCAAAAGAAGGTCAACCATCTGGTCCTGAATACGAATGAACAGCTGCCTGCTTCTGGCAGCGGCGTGGCGCGGTGTTTAGGGAACCGACAGGGTAACTCAAAAGGGTTGTGGGTTCTATTCCCCAAACGGGACGGCGCCACTGCACCCCGGAGCAGGGTACTTAACCTGAATGGGATTCTGTGTAATTGGACTGTATGTAAGAGAGGAAACCGTAATCTGTGTCAGTGGCTCCGCATAACAGCATCTACTGAATGCCGTACTTCCTTATTAAGAGCCAATCAGTATTCAGCTTGTTCGCGTTCGGAAGCAGTGGACGTGGTAGTGCATGCAGACACATGATGTATTGTTTTTTTTATTGGGTTAATAGTTTCTTATTGCTTGACTGTATTTATTGATTGTTTTATTCGTTGGTGTTGATTTTATTAAGTTATTATTTATTTTTTTTAAACATTGAAATGAATGGCCTGCTGCTGTCTATATGTTTATGTAGTTTTTTTTTTTTTAAACTAATGTAACAATAAACAGGTCTAGTGTGAAGTTATTCCAGCAGAGAGTCTATATTTATCTATATATAAGTGAATATTTATCTTCCATATCGCAGAAACTGAAAACAAGTGAAGGGGCGGATTATCTGCTGCAGTCCAGTTTCCAGAAAACGACCACTGTGAAATGAAGATATTTCCGGCCATCACTGATATTTCCAGAGATCAGGGGAAGAGGTCTCCGGGGAGCTGAATGTTTGAATTCTTATTCAACATCCCCACTTAAGCCAGGCCTTGTCAGCCATCCTGCTCTTCCCCGACGCCAGGTTAAGCCACTGTGAGTTTTAGACTCTGCTAATATATTTCAGCTCAGAGAGAGAACATTATCCCAGCAGCCCCACAGAAGCTTTGCTGGGGTACCGGAGTCCTAACTCCGTGGTCTTTGGTGACACGTGAAATTTCTTCCTAAATCCCCTTCCAAATTACCACCGAAAGAAGATTCCCCCGTCCTGTGACTGTGTCCGAGGGAGAAGGCTGGTGTTGCCAGGGATCTGGGAATGATTCCTGGAGCGCAGATATTCCCCATCCTCATCTCTCAGGAATGAAGACGGTGTTCTGGCTTTTGTTCAGCCCACCAAATCCCTCAACCTCCGCATCTCTGACCCCTCCACGCTGCGGTCAGTGTGCAGATTGGGCTCAATTCACCCCCGTCCTCCACAAACTGAGCAATCACACACACACACACACACACACACACACACACACACACACACACACACTGCGTCAGGACTACAGGCTGAGAGAACCGCACGGCACGACCCTCCAGCGCTGAAAGAACACATCAGGGAGAGAGAGTGAGTCCCAGCGTGGGGCCACTCAAGGCTGGGATCCCACAATGCAGCGGGAAATGGCCCTTTTCTCGAGCAGGGACGCTTGCCGGCTCTGTGGCTCCGCCCGGTGAGGGGGGGGGGGGGGGCGAGGTGCGTGTACGCCCGCCAGGAAGCGCAAGAACTGGATAAACGGCAAGAAAGAAAAGGGACAGGACAAAATGGCACAAAAAAAAAAAAAAACACTGATTGTTTGTTTTTAAACTCGAATCCGGTCCTGTGAGTGGGTGAATGAGAGGCGTCGATTGGAAAGGGCTTTGGATAAAAGCGCTATATAAATGCAGTCCATTTACCATTCTATAATCGCCAATATCCTTCAGTGAGCTTGCGAATGCTAATAGTCAGGACAAGAGAATCAACACCTGACAATGACCAGTAGGCTGCCTGGGACAGATACCATGCTAATCTGTCTGGGACAAGCCACAAGCCTCTATGTCAACTGCATTTCAAAAGCCATAGTTCAGAAGTGTAACAGAATGTCCTCCAAAAGTACGAGTGAAATCTATATTATATAAGGTAATGGTAGAGTGAAATCTATATTATATAAGGCTTTTAGATTTAAGATTAAAAGATTAATATTGGCCAGAAGTCCAGACAATCTGCTTTTATTTCAAGGCAAATAATATGTTTTTACCATTTTACAGAAACCCACCATTTTCCCATTGTGAGCCTGGTAGGCCCATATTTAATCTGTGGCAACAGGATGCTAGATGATTAATTCGCAGTGACACAGGGAATATTGAACGCATTGAGGTGGGAAGGGTTTAAAGTTTAGCCACCCTCGCACAACTGGGACTATTGCGCTTTAAAAATAAATTGTCTTAGATCATGTCAAACTTTAATTAAATAAACTGTCAATTTCAGGAAAATTAGCTGTGGAGAAATACTATTATTGAAAATGGTCTCTCAGCAGACTAGATGGCGGTTATTCTAATTAAAGCCAGAATGACCAAAGATCACAATCTCATATGTGGCAATTCTGTCCTGAATTAAGTTTCTTCCTTTTTTCATTAATAGTGAAAAGTCTTACACTTTAATGGCGGAGGGAACTCCCCCCTCAGAAACAGTAGTGCCTGGGATTATCACTAGACGTCAGCACAGCATTCAAAACTATTGCCCGCATGATTTGGTTTGTGTTCAATAGTCCTTCTAAGTCCAATGGAAGCAAGCATCTCAGACCTCTTTCCATTTCACACATTTTTTAAATTGTATGATATTGTACGCGCGGTTAATTAGAATGTATCAGGCTCTGATAAAGGAAACAACCACCCCCGCCATCGCACACAACTTTCTCTCAGGGAATAAACGGTCTGCCATCCATCATCAGTATCTGACTAGTCGGCTATCCGCAGTCAAAAAATCAAGAGCAGTGCGTCAGTAGCTTCTAAATGTCCTGCTTTGCCAATGATCTGTTGTCTTCTGCCACCATTGACAGGAAATTGCTAGACGTGAGGCTTAGGCCTAACCACTGACAAGGTTGTCATAACAACACAGTGTGACAGTTGGAATATAAAAATAAATACGGTAATAGCGATAATGGTAATTACCATGGAAATAACGGCGGTAATTAAAGGTATTTAAGTAATAATGGTAATTGCAATAACAGCAAACCATAAAAACAGTTTTTTTTTAATAGAAATGTTGTGTGCAACACTCTTTACACCACATTTCGCCACATATTTCCACCCTCTTGAGAAGAAATGGTAGGATAAAAAGATTCTGTGTTTTTCTATACTAACAGAGGGATACGAATCTACATTTTACATTTTTGGACATTTCTGGCAATCATGCAAGCTAAAATATAAATTATAATGTCTCATTTACACGATTTAAGTCTTGAACGTTCCCCACGCTGCGTTGCCCTGGACCCGGGAGCATAATTTCTTTTTAAAATGCAGAAATCGTTCACGTATCCGTTGAGAAATTGGGATGTATTGTCGCTGCTGGTCACGGTTTTTCCTCGACGTTGTGAAGAGGGGGCTTTTGAGGCGTTCCATCACCCTCGCCACAGAGAGGCAGGTGCTCCGGGACCGTCAGACTGCAGAGAAAATTAGACCTGATTTTCAGGCCCATTTCATCTGCGCCCCGCATTCATTATTTATTTTTCTTTTTCTGACAAGAGCTTGTGACATAAGCAAAATGGAAAAGCGAGAAAATTCCACCCTTTCAGCCGCCAGGGCAGGAGGGCGGACGACAGGGAGGAATCACACTATGATTTTCCCCCAAAGTGAACGAATCAAAAAGCCGCCCGGCCATGTTGTGGCATGTGAATGCACGGCTCGAGTTGTTTATACTGCTGTCTGCCTTCATTACCTTAAAAGAACACTAGCAGGAGTAGTAGTAGCGGCAGTAGTAGCAGTAGCAGTAGTAGTAGTAGTAGTAGTAGTAGCAGCAGTAGTAGTAGTAGTAGTAGTAATAGTAGCAGTAGTAGTAGCAGCAGCAGCAGCAGCAGCAGCAGCAGCAGTAGTAGTAGTAGTAGTAGTAGTAGTAGTAGTAGTAGTAGTAGTAGTAGTAGTAGCAGTAGTAGTAGTAGTAATAGTAGCAGCAGTAGTAGTAGCAGCAGTAGTAGTAGCAGCAGTAGTAGTAGTAGTAGCAGCAGTAGTAGTAGTAGTAGTAGTAGTAGTAGTAATAGTAGCAGTAGTAGTAGCAGCAGCAGCAGCAGCAGCAGCAGCAGTAGCAGCAGTAGTAGTAGTAGTAGTAGTAGCAGTACTAGTAGTAGTAGCAGTAGTAGTAGTAGCAGTAGTAGTAGTAGTAGCAGTAGCAGTAGTAGTAGTAGCAGTAGCAGCAGTAGTAGAAGTAGTAGTAGTAGTAGTAGCAGCAGCAGCAGCAGCAGCAGCAGCAGCAGCAGCAGCAGTCAGCATCAGTAGCAGTAGTAGTAGTAGTAGTAGTGACTGGGACACGCAAGGTCAGTGGTTCGATCCCCGGTGAAGCCACAATATGATCCGCACAGCCGTTGGGCCCTTGAGCAAGGCCCTTAACCCTGCATTGCTCCAGGGGAGGATTGTCTCCTGCTTTGTCTAATCAACTGTACGTCACTCTGGATAAGAGCATCTGTCAAATGCCATTAATGTAATGTAATGTAGTAGTAGTAGTAAGCATCAGTAGCAGTAGTAGTAGTAGTAGTAGTAGTAGTAGTAGTAGTAGTAGTAGTAGTAGTAGTAAGAGTTACTCTTGACCAGGGATGCACAACTCCAGTCCTCTAGGGTAAGTCTGTGAAGTGGTTTTTGTTCCAAACAATTGCCTTGTTTTTAATTTGCAGACAGCTCTATAAATTACCCTGCTTCAAGCAAGTGTATCTTAAAGTCAAGTCATTAAGATACACTTGCAGTCTGCAGCTATAGCCGGTACTCGTACAACATGTCAAACAAGATATGATTGAGTCAATTAAATAATTAAGACGAGATGTTGGCAGAAAATCCTGAAACGGATCGGCCGTTGTTGTGCACCCATGCTCAAGACCAGCAATGCACAACAAGGGCCAATTTCGTTAGAGGATTTTGTGCCCACTTCCGATATTAATTATTTACTCAATCGGGCGTTTGTATAAGCACCAGCTACAGTGGCACACAGAAAGTGCATCCCCAAATACTACAGTATAGTGGGATCAAGTATAGGAGTGCACCAGCGTAGTATATAGAGCTTAGCTTTATAAACCAAACCAAAGGTTACTGGCTGGAACGAAAACCATCACACAGATCGACATGCACCCCCTGCTCTAGGCCAATCAGAGCCTTTCCTGTGGACTAGCCAAAGGGATGCACATTATTTGTAACACAACGCAAACTGGGTAATCACTGCTCCATAACACACACCATATGGTATGGAAGTTATATTGTAACTTAACATAACATCCGTCAATCCATTATCTTGACCCGCTTATCCTGAACAGGGTCGCAGGGGGGCTGGAGCCTATCCCAGCATACATTGGGCGAAAGGCAGGAATACACCCTGGACAGGTCGCCAGTCCATCGCAGGGCACACACACCATTCACTCACACACTCATACCCACGGGCAATTTAGACTCTCCAATCAGCCTAACCTGCATGTCTTTGGACTGTGGGAGGAAACCGGAGTACCCGGAGGAAACCCACACAGACACGGGGAGAACATGCAAACTCCACACAGAGAGGCCCGGCCGACGGGGATTCGAACCCAGGACCTCCTTGCTGTGAGGCGGCAGTGCTACCCACTGCACCGTCCGTGCCGCCCCTCCTTAACATAACAGTACATATTTCAATTCAATTTTATTTTATTTGTATAGCACTTTTCACAGCAGACTGTCCTAAAGACACTTTACACAGCAGACTGTCCTAAAGACACTTTTCACAGCAGACTGTCCTAAAGACACTTTTGACAGCAGTCTGTCCTAAAGACACTTTACACAGCAGACTGTCCTAAAGACACTTTTCACAGCAGACTGTCCTAAAGACACTTTTCACAGCAGACTGTCCTAAAGACACTTTTCACAGCAGACTGTCCTAAAGACACTTTTGACAGCAGTCTGTCCTAAAGACACTTTACACAGCAGACTGTCCTAAAGACACTTTACACAGCAGACTGTCCTAAAGACACTTTACACAGCAGACTATCCTAAAGACACTTTACACAGCAGACTGTCCTAAAGACACTTTTGACAGCAGTCTGTCCTAAAGACACTTTACACAGTAGGTTGACAGAAAGGAAGAGAAATGGGGAAATATGAGCCCTAAGCCCCAAAATAGCATATGAGGTAAACAACACCCAACAGTGGTGGGAGGAGATCTCTGGAGGAACCCGGCTATAAGGGGATACCCATCCTCCGCTAGCCTAGAGGTTAAGACGGTAACAGTTCAGGTATCGAACGAGTAGGTAAGCGAGAACGTGCGCATGAACGGCCTTGCCTGTGTTGATATATGGATGAGTGGAGGTGTGGAGGTGGGGAGGTGGGGAGGCAGGAAACTGTGAGTTTCTGCTCGCTCGGCTGCTCGGCGAAGTTACTGAAGTTACTGACAGTTCCCGTCAGCACCTCGGGAGACAGTACCCGGAGAACAGTACCAGTTCACACTGAAAAAAACATAACTCTCCACTGTGCATTTTACATCTACAGCGGCTCCAGAAAGTATTCAGACCCCGGCACTTTCGGCACACTATTGTGTTGTAGATTTCATTTTAAATTGATAAAATTGGTGTGTGTGTGTGTGTGTGTGTGTGTGTGTGTGTGTGTGTGTGTGTGTGCCTTACAAAACGATGTCCAATCAATTACATTTGCCACAGCTGGACTCCAATCAAGTTTGAGACATATCAAGGATAAGTAAAGCAAGCAGGATGCACCTGACCAAAATTTGGAGTGCCACAGCAAAGGGTTTGAATAATACCGTTTTTTTATTTTAATAAAAGTAAATTTTTAAAATGTACTCCATTTAAAATTAAATCCACGCAATAAAGTGTGGAAAAAAGGGAACTGAATAATTTCTGAAGCCACTGTACATTTTAAAAACTTTGAAATCAGAGGGTACCATAACAATAGGGGTGGCCTGTAGCGTAGTGGTTAAGCTACATGACTGGGACACGCAAGGTTGGTGGTTCTAATCCCGGTGTAGCCACAATAAGATCCACACAGCCGTTGGGGCCCTGAGCAAGGCCCTTAACCCTGCATTGCTCCAGGGGAGGATTGTCTCCTGCTTAGTCTAATCAACTGTACGTCGCTCTGGATAAGAGCGTCTGCCAAATGCCAATAATGTAATGTAATGTAAAACTTAAAAAAATAAGCTGTTTCTCCCAGTACAGTACAATGTCAGTATTGGAAGCCAGTACAGATTTAACACATTGCATTGTTTCTTAACATATGCACTCGCTGTCTTAGGAACACCAGTACACCTACAAATTCACGCAATTATCTAATCAGCTAATCATGTGGCAGCAGTGCAATGTATAAAATCATGCAGATACAGGTTAAGAGCTTCAGTTAATGTCAACCATCAGAATGGGGAAAACTGACCAGCAGTTCTGTGGGCCAGACTGGTCAAAGCTGACAGGAAGGTGACAGTAACGCAAATAACCACACATTACAACAGTGGTATGCAGAAAAGCATCTCAGAACACACAATGCGTCCAACCTCTAAGTGGAGCAGAAGATTTAGTGTAAAAAAAAATAAGTCTAATAAATACCTAATAAAGTGCTCACTGAGTGTTGATCAGGGATGCTCAATCTTACCTGGAATGGGCCGGCGTGTGTACTAATCAATCATTCAAGTCTTTGCTAAGGACCTTGATCAGTAAAGTCAGGTGTGTGACTGCTTGGTTGTAACTAAAGCCTGCACACACACACACACACACCAGCCCTTTCTGGGTAAGATTGAGCATCCCTGATATAGATACAGTAGATCGATGGATCATTGCATTTTTATAGCACTTTTCTAGACAGTCAAAGTGCTTCACAGTGATGAGGGGGAAACTCTCCTCATCCACCACCACCCGGGGTGATGCACGGCTGCCATTTTGTGCCAGAACGCTCACCACACCCCAACTGAATCAGGGGAATGATATTACAAGTACAGGCATATAAAGATGCGTGTGTGCCTGCATGCGTGCCTACATACGTTGCACACCTGCCAAAAACGTCAAAAACTAAGCAATTATAATTTTTTTTTGTGTTATTTTTCAGAGATATGGCCCAAGCCATGTCTGCAGCCTCCAGGTGCTCCCATTAATCTCCCAGTTTGTGAAACGGCAGGCTGGGAGACGTCAGTGTGCATTAGGGCCGGAGCGAGCGGGAGCTGACGGGGAGAGGCTGTCGATACGCGCCGCGGCCCCGCCGCTGACCTCAGGAGACACCTGAGACATCGCCCCCCCCCCACTCGCGTTGAGCCTCGCTGACACCCGCGGCTCCGCCCGCCAGCGTTTCCGCGGTTACCGCGACAGGCAGGCGGCGTTTCCGCGGTTACTGCGACAGTCAGGGAATCCAGAAATAGCACCGCCGCGGACTGCTGATGAAGCCGTGACAGGTAGCTGGTGAAAAAGGAGGGAAAAAAACCCTCGCGCCGAGTTTCTCAGAGATACTGGGCTGACTACGGGCTCCAGGTGTAGCCGCAAAAGTTCAGTCCGCAGTTCATAAACTGTTGTATTGGAAAATAGATACACACTGCTCTGGCAGTCCAAGCTGATGCAAAGTGTTGAAGAAATAATTTTAATTAGAGAAAATTAGCTCTATCAAGCGCTATTCCTAATCACAGCTGAAATAAACAAAATAAAAATACTCTTTAATAAGAGTCGAACTTCAGTGTGGAAGCTTGTGGGTTAAGAACCAAAGAAAAGGAAGGAGAACAGATCCGGTGAACTCAAAATTCAGAGCAGAACGTGAAGGTACTGTGCATACTGTAAGCATCTTCAGCAGTCTCCAACAGCCTCCTCACATCACAGAAAGGTTATCGTCTAATTATTGGCATTTGGCAGACGCTCTTATCCAGAGCGACGTACAGTTGATTAGACTAAGCAGGAGACAATCCTCCCCTGGAGCAATGCAGGGTTAAGGGCCTTGCTCAAGGGCCCAACGGCTGTGCGGATCTTACACCGGGGATCGAACCACTGACCTTGCAGGTCCCAGTCATTTACCTTAAGCACTAGGCTACAGAATTGCAGAATTGCAGGATTGACTTTAAATGTGGTGGTGAAGGCATTAAGGATGCTGTATCGGGACCTGAAGTAAAACGCATCAGACAGAGAGAGAGGCCATTTAACAGACATGCAGTGACATGCACAGTTTGCTTCACGAGTGGCCTATACCAAAAGCCATAGTAAAAATAAAATAAAAGAAAATAAAATAAAATAAATAAATAAAACACAAAAAATCAGAAAATACATGCAGTACAATGAATGCCACAGGATCAAGTGTGTCATCTTCAGCAGCATTGGCAGCTTGGCAGGTTAAAAAGACTAAAGAAACAACTAACTCACTTCAACACAAATACACAAGTGAGGAATAATTCCTTTATTTTATAATACCGGACACTAGGTACTTTTTTGTTAATCAGAGGTATTGAGCCATTGAGAAAGCTGTCTGTTTTCCTTTTCTCCCAACGAGCTGATTGGTACCTAGCTTAGCAACCGGTCACCATTGGTGTGTGAGTGACAGTGTGTGGTGTGTGCGTGAATGAGAGGCATCAATTGTAAAGCGCATTTACAATTACCGAATATTACCATCTACCAAAGCACCAAGTCTAGGACGGCAGCTCTGGGAGAGGGCAGCAGCCAATCACATTCAGCTCATTCAGGAAGCAAAGCTGGATGGGCATAATTGTTTTTTGTAACTTTTGGTATTTTGGCATTCTTTGGTTTTACTCTTTGTTATTGTGCATTTATTCATTGTTATTGTGCATTTCTGTATTTATTCTTCCTTGGCTAGGTCTCCCTTGCAGAAGAGATTGTATTTCTTCAACGGGATTTGCTGATTAAATAAAGATTTTCTTTTTTTAAATCTCAAAATCTATCTCTTTTATAGTACCAGGCAGAGCGAGAGGCAGCTGGTATAGCAGGCCCTTTTAAAAAATCCCACAGTAGGAGTGGCATGATGATGAGGGGGGGGTGAAACTTCAGCATTTCAAGGTCGGGGCAATCTAATCACGGGACCCGCAAACTGATCTGTGCACAAAACCGGCAGACTTCAATTTTTTGTTTGCGGGCTTTAATCTAGCAATATTAATATTAATGGCGAATGAATGCAAACAGGACATTTTCTTGATTGCACACAAAGCACTTTATGTAACGGTTCGGGGCGGTGATGATTTTTTTATAGGTCAGTGACCATCGGATTGGCTACAGCCCCCAAGCACCCAAGCTCACCCTTCCCCCATTAAGCCCTGGCCACCATCCACTTCCTGCCCGGATCTATTCCTACTTCCTCCGACTCAAGCCCAGCTGTCACCCCGAGACAGCGATGGGACGCAGGCAGACTAACGCCATCGCCAATTCTCAATCTTTTATCTCTGGACGCAGCCGCGCGGTGCAAAGAGCATCTCGCCGGATTATATTTCAGCAGAGCGCGTCGGGTCACCAGCGTGTTCTCCGTCCCGGGTCACAGAGATCTGCACCGCCAGCTTTGATCAGCCTCTCTTCTGTGAGCGCTTAACGAGGTAACTTCAAAAGTTACAGTGGCAACGGGCGCGGTCTGCGGGACGGAAGCAGGACGAGCCGAGGACCACGCCTACCGGTTAAATAGGCACACGCACCTGGACTACGCTGTGGATCAGTCCGGGATTTTAAAACGTGTGCTTCTTTCCACAGTAGGCGGTTGAGACCAGGAACACGTGGGAGAGGAGAGAGAGAGAGCTGAGACTGCAGAGAGCAGAAAAGCTACGCCAAAGTTATTTTCTTCGCATTTGTTATTTTAGTTTATTATTTTTGCCCAGAACCTGTGAGGGGGGAGGGCGTGAGAAAATAAAACATCGGTATAATCCTGAATTTCCGTATCTCCCTGTGTCCTGCTCTGCCCGGGATGAGTCAGTGACCGCTGTACGTTTTGATACACCCAGCACGACATTTTCACCCAGCAGGTCATTTTTCAGCAAACTTTTGGAAAGGATACTAGCGTACATGCTTCTACAGCAACTGGTGATAACATATTACATTACATTACAGTCATTTGGCAGACGCTCTCATCCAGAGCGACATACAATTAAGTTCAAATCATAACAAGCAAAAAGTGCGCTGAAAACCCAAGAGGGATTTATGCACAGATCCTTAACCCTTGGAGAATAATCAGATAAAAGATAAAAGAAGCGATTCCACAGTTTTGGCAACTAGAATTAAAATAATTATATGCAAGTGCAATCATAACGGCATATAGCATACTATAATAATCCATATATGATTATATCCAGGGATTATCCCTATAGGATATGATATTCCCTGCATTAAAAATAAATTAATAAACCTGTTTTGGGGCAGTGTCGGTCAGACCCACTGTCCTCATGACCTCTTGACCCCTGACAGAGTCGCGGGCTCGGCCTAGTCCTGTTCAGGGCCGTCAGAGGAAGAGCACACACGCAAGCCAGCCGATTCATCATCGGCAGGAGAGAAAAAAAAAAAAAAAAAAGAGCAATCCAATTCCAAATGTTTTTTTTTCTTCTTTTTTTTCTGCAACTTTCTAAAATAATTGCCAAAGTAAAAATAGTCAAAGTGTGTACGGCCTACATGTAGTGCTGTTGCAGTGACAATAATAAACAAGCTCTTTTCTTCTCAGCGTGTTGTTGTGCGGGATAGTCCACGTCTCTGACAGTTATCTGCGACGCCTTCAAGCGGGCGGGCTGCCGTGAAACAGGCTCTCGGCCCACAGACAAATAGCAAAGTGCGTATACTGTACGAAAGGACGAAGCAGCTTGTGATAATTTAGAGAAAATGATAATGTCCCCGTTCTCATGCACAAAAGGGCCTCTCGATAAATCGTATATTTATATCATCATCGCGATATGAACACGCAAGATAAACACATCGCTAAAGACGGCTTGAACTGCGATTAATAGTATTTATTTAAATTGATGTTCTGTTCAACTGATTGGCTGTTCAAATGCAGTTGGCTCAATAAAAGCATGTTGGAAATTTGTTGGAAAATGCATTTAAATTTTTTTATTCAGTGGGCATAGGCGATCCATTGTCAGGGACCTACGTCAGAAGTGTACCTAAAGCAGAACGACATCAGTACTGTGCATACTTGAACATTTGATTATTTATCATAAGTCATATCGCCATCTTAGTATTCAACAACGCTATCGCATATTTTCCTCATATCGTGCAGCCCTAATGCACAGCCATCATAAATGAATCGTTGCAGGCTAACTATGGTTTTAGGAGGCACGAGAGGATTTCACATAGCCTTATGTTACGGCTTTTACATCTTCGTCCTGCATGTGGGAATATTCCACTGGTCTTCGTCTTTCCTGGTGACAGAGTTTACTCCATAATCACGCAACAGGGGAATGCTACAATATATTTTACAGCAAGGTTTTTTTTTTTTTTTGTTTATTCGTTTTTTTTCAAGGTGCTTAAAAGTCCGTGAAATACAGTTATCTTGCTCCGCAGGGCAGACGAATCGGGATTCTCGCGTGCCAGTTCTGATCCACGAGGTGCCCTTTACTCTGATCGCGGCTTAAAAGGCGGCCATTTTCTCTATCTTTCCAACGGCAATTTCAAAATAATTGCTGAGGAGAAAGAGGAATGTTTTTGAGTGAATTGAAATACAGGAATGGTCTGATGTCAGTGTGAGGGGGGGGAAAAAAAAATTAGACGGGGTTTTCAATTACAGCGCATACTTAACCACGTCCGACACAGACCCAGCGTACGTAAGCACCAGTGTCTCCCACCCCAGGGCCTCACCCCGCACACACCAGTCAAGATAATGACGGGGGACCGGCACCAGAATACAGGGGACAAAGCTCTCTACTCGACAGACACTGTTCAGTCGTGCGTTTACTGAGATTTGCATGTAAACACAAGCTCTCCTGCGCCGTTGGGAAGAGCTCTACAGATTCTACAGCCACCAGAGTAGCAGAAAGCCCCCCCCCCCCCTTTTCTCTCAATAATACACAAACAGAAAAACAGACAGACAACATAATGAGAGTGGAGCTTTACGATCCGTGTGATCGGTGGGACTACATCGCACGTCTTGTCAATCAAAATGTTACTGGTAGCCAAAAGGTATGGGGCAGTCTGTAGCCTAGTGGCTAAGCGACATGACTGGGACCTGGACGGTTGGTGGTTCAAGCCCCAGTGTAGCCAAGATAAGATCAGTGCAGTTGTTGCGCCCTTGAGCAAGGTCCTTAACCCCACATTACTACAGGGGGATTGGCCCCTGCTTAGCCTAATCTTGGGCAAAAGCGAGAGCTACATAACTTATGTTATTAATGAGTCCAGAATCCGGGTCAGTTGGTGTCCCTTCTCCTGGTTCAGATTAAACTGGAGGGCCTCTGTTCTCTTTGCAAATAACCTCTGGATCACACTGGTTCCATCAAAAGCCCAATATGATTTAATTTATTTATTTATTGTTTTACTTATATTACCCCCTCAGAAGTTGCTTCTGTAGCAAAATGTACACATTATTTCTGTACTTCTACTGTAGCCATGACTGAAGGCTGCCACCGAGTATTAGGACGTAGACACAATGAACCCTAATGCATCCTAATAGAATGCATTAGGATGCAAGTGACAATTAATGGTATGAAAAGTGCCTAAGAAGTACCATATAAGTGCATAGAATTGTACCCCTAGCCAGGAATATATAATTCATTTGTACCTTTCTTCTTGGAAAATGTACTCATTTGTAGCCAAAGAGAATATTACTGCACTATCAGGCTACATTTGTATACCTCCACTGTCAAGTTTCTGGTTTTCTAGAACTAGACTAGGTTTAGACAAGGTGACAAGACCTGGGATGTTGTCACATACGTCTGGTTAGAAGGAGATCAGATTCTGTGGTTAAGCAGTCAGTGCCAATCCGCAGTATTCTGTTCTTGCAGCACAACTGGTGATTTGCCCCCATTTTAAAATGAAACTTTTAAAAAGCAGTGGGTAGCTAAATTGAAATGGGAAAGTGTTCTGTTCTTTATTTTAAACGTTTCATTTAAAATAAAATAAAAAAGATGAACAAATTTCTGAATGTCATTCGAGTTCATAGCGTGTGGCGTTGTGGAGTAAAACGGCTTTATTTGTGTGTGTGGCAAGGCTCTGTGGGAATGTGAGGCAATGCTGGTGAGGGGGCACACAGACTCACACACTGTGTTCAGAAACCAGCGCAGGGCTCACACACTTTGGCTGTGTTCAGAAACCAGCGCAGGGCTCACACACTTTGGCTGTGTTCAGAAACCCACGCAGGGCTCACACACTTTGGCTGTGTTCAGAAACCAGCGCAGGGCTCACACACTTTGGCTGTGTTCAGAAAGCAGCGCAGGGCTCACACACTTTGGCTGTGTTCAGAAACCAGCGCAGGGCTCACACACTTCGGCTGTGTTCAGAAACCGGCGCAGGGATGAAACTGTGCTATAGCTGTGCAGACAGGTGAGTGGGCACACACACTGAAACGTGTGCTTCCTCCAACAGTGGGCTGCTGAGACCTGGATCTTCAGAAGCTGAGAGACGGGGAACAAGAGCAAGAAGACCTGAGTAGAAAAGCTCAAAAACAACCGTTTTTAGTCCATGCATTTATTTATTTGATTCGCTCTCCTCCTCCCCTCCGCTCTTACCCTCTCCCTTCCTCTATCTCTCCCTCCCTCCTTCCTTCTCGCTCTCCCTCACCCTCTCTTGCCCTTCCTCACACTCTCCCTCTCCCTCCCTCTCTCCCTCCCTTCATTCATATCCCTCCCTCTCTCCCTCCCTTGCTCACTCTTTCTACCTTCCTCTCTCCCTCACCCTCTCTCCCACTATTCTGTCTCTCCCAGTGGTATCACTCACCAGGTGAAGGTATATTTTTGGCATTACGCCTGTCCTGTTATGCCTAAATGCTGTGTATTGGTCAATGACATGTCAGATGGAGGATAACGTGTGCTGTATGAGCGTAAACACTCCTAAATCCTCAAGAGAAACACATCTTTCATTAACGCAGAGTGGCAAACCAATTTGTTCATGCTAAGCCTTCCAACTCAAACAGCAGAAATCAAACAATTTAATTATAGGGATTCATTTTTCTTTTTAATACATGTGTCCATGATGGAGTTCTAACGTTGAAAGCACTTCAATGTTCATGAACCGAGTAATTTTCTGCATCCAATTGAATCAGTGGGAACTTGGGGGGTTAAGTTCAAGGCAGGAACGCATTTGCAATTCTAATTCAACATGACCCATATTACAGAAATTAGTGAAACGAATTTGTGATCTTCTGTGGCCAGGGTCCATGACTTTAAAACACTAGAAAATTGAGAGATTTTTGTTTAAATCAATATAGTTTTCTTCAATACTAGGTCCTGGTAAGGATATTTTTATGGTGAAAATGCATGGCTATGATATACACGTATTACAGCAATAAGAACAGTATAATGTGTGTAATGACATTTTAAAATGTAATACAAATATGCCCCCTAGAACACTAAATGACAAATATACCCACTTTCAATGCATTTTTTAACAGGCTACCATGAATTCTGCAGCAAACTCACTCTTATCTACTTTTCTTAGTTTTATGTCCAGATTGCGTTTACTTCTTGATATTTATTTAAATTTAAAAAAATAGAAATGTATTGTTTCCAGCCACTGAGACTCTATAAACCACATATTTGGCAGCTTAACCCGTAACCTATCGATGCAGAAAATCCTCTGGATTAAAAAGCTCCACTATTTGAAGGGGGAAAATCCCTACAAATTAAAAGAAAAAAAAAACAATTGCCGCACACAGCAAGCAAAGGCATGGTGCAGTACAGTCCAATATTACTGACTTTACAGTCTGGCAACTTCCCTTCCAGTAACCAGGGTGAATTGTTTTGAAATACTTTACATTCCTAGCACATATTTACAGGTGCTCAACCCTCATAACAAGCAAGGCCTGGAATCCAGTCACCAGGTTCCATCTTTCAGAAGGAAAACGTGTATGGATTAAGGGTACGAACATGTTGCGCATACCCCTGCCAATTATAAAATATATATTTGTACATATATATTTTACAACAAAAAGTATATGTATATTTAAGGGGAATCTGATGTCACTAGTTGTGCTGTTGGGCTATTCTGAAACAGAAGATTGCATCAGCTAACCTCAGGACCCCTGGCAGCAGAATTTCAGAAAATTAAAAACTGCGGCGCAGAAACTTGGGGCAGGTTTACTGCAGGTGATATTTTATGAAACAGGACCTGAATAAATGATCAGAGACGGGAGACGCCACAGCCAGTCCCGTACTGCGATGTGGAATCGGATGTCATCAGCGCCGTTTGATACGCACGCCCGACTTCACGAGCGCTCCAGGACGTCTGCGGTGAGAATACCAACCGACGGCAGAGCCTCACGTACAGCGGGGGACCAGTATCACTGCCCGACAGCAGGCACTCCCATCCGGAACAACTGACCCCATTTGCATTCATTTTCTTTTTCTTTTGTACAGTGCATTATTTTAGTAATCCGGCTGTGTACTTCAGCAAACAAGCAATAAAACAATCACTATGTGGTTAAGGGAAGACTTTCAGCTGAATTTTGAGGGTTTTTACATCCATATTGGGTGCATCGTGTAGGAATTACAGCTGGAGTTCAGAGTAAAAACAACAAAAAATGGTAAAAGGACTGCATTTATACAGCGTCTTTATCCCAAGCAAAGCGCTGTACAATTGATGCTTCTCATTCACACACACACACACACACCAACACCGACTGCCTTCCATGTAAGGCACCAAACAGCTCGCGGGGAGCAATTGGGGGTTAGGCGTCATGCTTAGAGACACTTCCACACAACCATGGCCGGATCGAACAGGCAACCCTCCGACTGCCAGATGACTGGCCTTGATTTATCCAGCTGGGATATACTGAAGCAATTCCGCAGAACCCAGCCTCATGTTATGGTACAACAGCAGTGTCCGACATATGGGAATTGAACCTGCAACCTTCAGGTACAATACTGCACTCCGAGGTATAAGTCATAGGGGGCATACGTAAGGGTATAAGTAGAATAGGCCACGATAATATCTAATAATAAGCTGTTGGGCCCTTGCCATTAACTGTACATTGCTCCAGGGGGGATTGTCCTCTGCTGAGTCTAATCAACAGTAAGTTGTTTTGGATAAAAGCTAAATAATGTCAGCTAAATACATTTTTTTAATCATTATTATTATTATTATTATTATTATTATTATTATTATTATTATTAACAGGTCTGTTGCATTCACTTGAGCCCTGGACTTCACCCCCCCACGCCCCAGCACAAGGCAATTAGACGTTCCACTTAATGAGAGTAACAACCAGCCCCAGTGGGACAGAAAGGTACCCGGCTCTCACTCTGGCACCGGGCAGCAGATCTCCTAGCGGAGGGGAGATTAACATGTTGACTGATGTCTCCAGACCCTGAGCTCCCACTGCAGCCTCCGCCAGCAGACACACACCGGCCCTGTTACCCCTGTTACCCCTGTGACCCCTATAACCCCTGTTACCCCTATAACCCCTGTAACCCCTGTTACTCCTATAACCCCTGTAACCCCTGTTACCCCTATAACCCTTGTAACCCCTGTTACCCCTATAACCCCTGTTACCGCAGAGTCTCCGGCACCATTTTAACAGACACAGAGTCCCCCTGAACCCAGGCACCGGCCAGCCACACAGCACCACACAGACCCACACAGACCCACACAGAACCACAGAGACCCACACAGCCCCACACAGCTCCACACAGACCCACACAGAACCACAGAGACCCACACAGCCCCACACAGCCCCACACAGCTCCACACAGACCCACACAGACCCACACAGACCCACACAGACCCACACAGCCCCACACAGACCCACACAGACCCACACAGAACCACAGAGACCCACACAGCCCCACACAGCCCCACACAGCCCCACACAGCCCCACACAGACCCACACAGACCCACACAGCCCCACACAGCCCCACACAGACGCACACAGACGCACACAGACCCACACAGACCCACACAGACCCACACAGCTCCACACAGCTCCACACAGCCCCACACACACCACACAGCCCTGTGAAAGGCTCTTCTGAGGAGCCCACTGAGGTTGTGAGCAGTGTGCACTGA
This sequence comes from Conger conger, assembly GCF_963514075.1. Lineage (NCBI taxonomy): Eukaryota > Metazoa > Chordata > Actinopteri > Anguilliformes > Congridae > Conger > Conger conger. Next base: position 47,962,225 of record NC_083769.1, on the reverse strand, counting down.
TAGAGCACGTAGTGGATCCTACGCTAAAAACAACAGAGTGCAGTTTGTGATGCTCACTGCCTGAAAGCGACAGTGCTGACCCACACCATACCAAAGACTGATCCAACTAAAGTACTGATGCAAATCAAGCAACCATGCAAGCAGCCCCAAATAGTTAGCGAGAACAGTCTTACATTTTTAGATGCAAAACATATACTCAGTGAGCACTTTATTAGGTATTTATTAAGACTTATTTTTTTTAGACTTACTGGTCTTCTTCTGCTGGATCCTACCCACTTAGAGGTTTGACGTTCTGTGTGTTCAGAGATGCTCTTCTGCATATCACTGTTGTAATGTCTGGTTATTTGGGTTACTGTCACTTTCCTGTCAGCTCCAACCAGTCTGGCCCTTCTCCACTGACCTCTCTCATTAACAAGGCATTTTTGCCAGGAGAACTGCTGCTCACTGAATGTTTTTCGCACCATTCTCAGCAAACTCTAGTGACTGTTGTGCATGAAAATCCCAGGAGACCGGTAGTTTCTGAGATACTCAAACCACCCTGTCTGGCACCAAACAATCATTCCAGTGTCAAAGTCACTTAGATCAAATTTCTTCGCCATTCTGAACAGCTCAACATCAGCATGCTTTTATGCATTCAGCTATTGCCACATGATTAGCCGATTAAATATTAGCATTAACAAGCTGATGTACAGGTATACCTAATAAAGTATAATGTTTTTGGACATCAGCCTTCATAACATTAGTTTTTTCTGCAAGGACTGTGCCAAGTTAAATTTTCTCCCAGGCATTATTCTACCTGTCTGGCTGCACGTGGTCTCAGTTGTCTGAATATTTAGGCTATTTTAAAACTTGGAAATGGCTCCTGTTGACCTACCTTTGAATGCACAAATAGAATACAAGGCAGGGTTTTTGCTCACACCAATTTTCGAAGTTGTGCAAGCAGTGATTCAGAAACAATATCTGGAAACTTGCCCAGAATTTACCATCAAATCTCAGAGAGAGATCAGCTGAATAACCACAAAATGGACCACTGCCATATCTCTTATTTCTTGGAACTACTTACCAATTCATAGAACTAGCATTTTGAATGAATTATTTCAGTAAGATGGTTATAGGGAGTTGTTGAAATATCTGTCTCTGCAAAATGAAATAGCCTATTTTAATTATAGCAGAGAACAAATTGCAAGGGGCAGTTTCAATGCCCCCATTGTCATCTAGCAATTTTGGTACGCCTGCAATCACAAATAATTTATGAAATATCTGTTTCCCCCCCCCCCCACACTATGACAGCAGCCATGGTCCCAGTCAAATGTACAGACTGTGTGGCTTGTGAATACATTGTGCCTCATCACTGACAGATTCCAGGTTGTCTTAAAAAGTCCATGATTATCGCAAGTGGATAATTTGCAATCATCTTTGTGAATCGGGCATGCTGTGTATCAAGGCCTGTTTGCATAGAAAATGTTCATTTCGAAGGGAAACGCATGTAGATTTATACAAATTACATGCACCGTACGTCCCTGTATATTAAACTCTCATCTATTTATTTATTTAATTTATTTATTTAATTCATCCATTCAATCATTTTAGTAGACTTACGTACATCAAAATGTTCTTATCGAACTACAGACAAGAGCATTATTATTTTAGGAATTATTTTAAATTATTAAAATTAATGCTTCTATGCACAGTAGCATTTATCACTTACACCAGAAATTTTAAATACATAAATAAATTGTATTTACTTGTGCCGCAAATCTTTATATCGCAGGTGTCAAACTCCAGTCCTGGAGGGGCCGCAGTGTCTGCAGGTTTAACTCCAGTCCTGGAGGGGCCGCAGTGTCTGCAGGTTTAACTCCAGTCCTGGAGGGCCGCAGTGTCTGCTGGTTTAACTCCAGTCCTGGAGGGCCGCAGTGTCTGCAGGTTTAACTCCAGTCCTGGAGGGCCGCAGTGTCTGCAGGTTTAACTCCAGTCCTGGAGGGCCGCAGTGTCTGCAGGTTTAACTCCAGTCCTGGAGGGGCCGCAGTGTCTGCGGGTTTAACTCCAGTCCTGGAGGGCCGCAGTGTCTGCTTTATGTTGACTGCCCACCCAGTTTAACTGCAGGTTTCTTTTCTGTTCTAATATGAGAAGGTAGCAGCGTATATGACTGGAAGGTTGTTGGTTCAAGCCCCAGTGTACCCACAATAAGATCCACACAGCCGTTGGGCCCTTGAGCAAGGCCCTTAGCCCCACATTCCTCCACGGGGGGGGTCGTTCCCTGCTTAGTCTTATCAACTGTAATTCGCTTCCGATAAAAGTGTCAGCTAAATAACAGTAATGTAGCTGTATGGCGGGGGGGGGGGCTCCATGGATGATTAATTTCAGTGGCTGCAGCAGCTGAACAGGTGATAAGCGTTTACATTTCTCACCGTTTCTGATTCACGGAAGCAATTTATGATCAGACCGCAACCGCCTGCGATGGAGATCCCCTCAGCACCGCCAGCGGGGAGGCGGGTGGCTGTCACGCTGGGCCACTTCAGCGCGCAAAATATGGTTTTTACTGCCAACGACACAATGACCCCCGTGACAAAATGTTCACCTGCATGGAGCCGCCAGACCTGAAACACCTCAAAATCACATTTTCCAGGTGACCTGCACACTAATCATCCATTATTCATCGCACATTAGGTATTTGTGAGGAAAGCGCCCGACATTGTGTTCGTAGGTGTGAAGATTGCTCCGGGGGGCGGGGTGGGGGGGCGTTAAAACACCTTGGAGCTACGAATGATTAATCTGTTCCTACAGGCCACACGGGGCAGAACATTGATCATGTGAAACACGACTATCGTGCCAAAAAATTCCCAATTAGGTGTGGGGCGACGGAGGCCAGGTGAATTGCCCAGAACGATAATCAATATCCTGTTTTTTTATTTTTTATTTTACCATTCTCTGAAATCTCCTTTATTCATCTTTTTTTTTAATATAAAGTTGTGTTGAGTGTTTTGCTGAGTGACATTTGCAGGATTGCATAATGCATGTACAGTTAATGAAGGCACAGTTCTCTTACGCAAATATCACTAACACAGTGTGAAATGCAGTAATTTCAGCATATATGTGGTATATAAGAATTTCAAATGGTATTAAGTATTAAAACTTTGAAAGGTGTCACTTTATGCTGGAACAGTGCACTGCTCTGAAACAGCAATATTCTGTAAAGTGTGATGGAGAATATATTGACCAATAAACCATAGAATTAGCATATATTAATGGAGCAATAACTGATAACACGTGTATTCATACACACATACAGCATCTAGAATAGAATATTAAGCATAGCATATTAAGTCTTACCAGTGGGACAGATTTGAGTGAGAAGAGCCAATATAATTTGAGCAATGAGAAAATGAATAATTCACAATACTACTTTGCAGTGCAGTGTGTGTGCGTGGATGTCCGTACTTGAGTGTGTGAGAATGTGAGTGGCTGTATGAGTGTGGCTGTGTGTGTGTGTGCGCGTGTGTGTGTGTATGACTGTGTGTGCCTGTGTGTGTGTGTGAGAATGTGTGTGCCTGTGTGTGTGTGTGTGTGTGTGTGTGTGTGCATGTGCGTGTGCCAGTGTGTGCCTGTGTGTGTGTGTGTGTGTGTGTGCCTGTGTGTATGTGAGTGTGAGAGAATGTGACTGTGGGTATGACTGTGCCTGTGTGTGTGTGTGCGTGCGTGTGTGTGTGAGAGAATGTGTGTGCCTGTGTGTGTGCGTGTGTGTGAGAATGTGAGTGTCAGTATGACTGTGTGTGTGAAGGTTTCAAAAAGGCTCACAGCACAAACCCAGCTTGCTCTCCATATAATGACTCAATCATGTGCTGTAAACACACACTGTAACCTTTGAAGGCCAGCAGGCAGTACCAATGCCTCACAGTTGGACGGTTGCAGGCTTGAATCCGGCTCACCATTTTCTGGTTTGCCTTACTTGCACTGCAGCAAAAACAGTCTTCTACAATACCAGGCCGTCCCAAGCGGCACAGAATCTGCAGTCAGTTTAGCTTAGCACTCTCGTAAATAAAGGGACAAAAAGTGCCTAAAAAGGTACAAATGCTTGTGCCCCTAACCAGAAATATCTAACTCATTTGTACATTTTTTTGCTTGGAAAAAGTACTCATTTGTACCGTTGAATCTTTCGATCGTTTGATCGTTGACGAACAAAAACGTACCTCCACAGTCACTGTATTTCTGAGAGAGCAGGACCATCAGTATCCAGGTAGCAGCCTCATGGAGGTGAATAGACAGCAGTATGACTGTACCTCTCACTGTACTAGAAGGACACCGACCTCTTACAGATATCAAACTCGCAGCAAATCCGGTGGGAACAGCATCATGGGCACCACCGAACGCTTTGTTTGATTTGGCATTCAGGAAGTTTGAGGGGCAAACGACGGGAATGTGAACGCCGCGGTTATACACCTCACACTGCATATCGTAGGCGCGAGATGAAGTGGTGGCAAGTTTAACGGTTTACTGCCACCTCACCAGCCGCATGGAGCACTCGCTTCTCAATTCGCGCACGTAGTATTAGGTTTTTTTTGTTTGTCTGTTTGTTTTGTGACAGTCTTATGAAAAGGGAAACCGAGCTTGTTTTTACCTTCTGTCTCTGCCTTACGGAGCACCTCTGTGGGGGGGACTCTGAGGGGCTGTGCGTTCTCTTCTCTCCCCAACATCGTGCAGCTACACTGGGGTCAGTCACCCCAACACCGTGCAGCTACGCTGGGGTCAGACACCCCAACACCCTGCAGCTACGCTGGGGTCAGACACCCCAACACCCTGCAGCTACGCTGGGGTCAGTCACCCCAACACCCTGCAGCTACGCTGGGGTCAGACACCCCAACACCGTGCAGCTACGCTGGGGTCAGACACCCCAACACCCTGCAGCTACGCTGGGGTCAGACACCCCAACACCCTGCAGCTACGCTGGGGTCAGACACCCCAACACCGTGCAGCTACGCTGGGGTCAGTCACCCCAACACCCTGCAGCTACGCTGGGGTCAGTCACCCCAACACCGTGCAGCTACGCTGGGGTCAGACACCCCAACACCCTGCAGCTACGCTGGGGTCAGTCACCCCAACACCGTGCAGCTACGCTGGGGTCAGACACCCCAACACCCTGCAGCTACGCTGGGGTCAGTCACCCCAACACCCTGCAGCTACGCTGGGGTCAGACACCCCAACACCCTGCAGCTACGCTGGGGTCAGACACCCCAACACCGTGCAGCTACGCTGGGGTCAGTCACCCCAACACCCTGCAGCTACGCTGGGGTCAGTCACCCCAACACCGTGCAGCTACGCTGGGGTAAGACACCCCAACACCCTGCAGCTACGCTGGGGTCAGTCACCCCAACACCCTGCAGCTACGCTGGGGTCAGACACCCCAACACCGTGCAGCTACGCTGGGGTCAGACACCCCAACACCGTGCAGCTACGCTGGGGTCAGACACCCCAACACCCTACCCAACTGAAGTTAGCCTCCTTTGACAGCAAAGTGCACAAGAACAACTGGCCCAGTGCATTTTGAACATTATTCTCTCGCACACTCTCTCACACTCCCTCATAATCTCTCTCGCACTCTCTCGCACACTCTCACACACTCTCTCACACACACACTCTCTCACACTCTCTCACACTCTCTCACACTCTCTCACACTCTCACACACTCTCACACACTCTCACACACTCTCTCACACACTCTCACACACACACACACTCTCACACAATCTCTCACACTCTCTCACACTCTCACTCTCTCACTCTCTCACACTCTCACACACTCTCTCACACTCTCTCTCTCACACTCTCTCACACTCTCTCACACACTCTCTCACACTCTCTCACACTCTCTCACACTCTCTTTCACACACTCTCTCTCTCACACACTCTCACACACTATCACACACTCTCACACTCTCACACACTCTCTCACACACACACTCTCACACACTCACACACTCTCTCACACTCTCTCACACTCTCTCACACTCTCTCACACTCTCTCACACTCTCACACACTCTCTCACACTCTCTCACTCTGCCTATACTTTCCCTCATAGCATCTTTGAGTCAGCCGTTTCAACCCTTTCACTCCTTAAAGCAGTGATGCTTGATCACTGCCAGTGGGAATGGAGGAGGAGAGTCTGCCCACCCTCTCCAGCCCCCTGCCCTGTCTAACATGTTTATTTGCTCATTCCTTACAAGGTTTACCTTAGCATTGACTACCAGCCCTTAAGACTTAAAAAACAACCTGACGCAGAAACAGGCCCGTTCTTTTCGCAGAGACGTGACGCCCGATGTTTCTCGCCATGCTGCATCCATTGAAGCACCCAGACCATAATGAAACACCTGTCTGGCATGGGATGTCACCTTGCATTACATTCGCTTAACAAAAGAAAAAGAAAATCATTTATTTCCTTTTTGTCCTTCGTCGCAATGTTTCTTCCCGTCAACAAATGTGACGAGGCGTCAGACACTAGGTGAGAGTTTAACTGCATCCTGCCTGCACTGAACTATTGTGCACGCGCGCGCGCGCGTGCGCGCACACACACACACACACACACACACACACACACACACACACACACACACACACACACACACACACACACACACACACACACACACACACACACACACCAAGGTGTATAATGGTTACAATGCTGGGACCACTACATAAGGAAATTACCATGGAAATGTATAAATAAAGTACAAATAATTGCAAATAATAATTAAATAATTAAATGGAAAAAAAATAAATAAAGTTAGAACACCTGACATTACTTGACAATTGCCAATCACAACGCAATATCAACAAAGGACCGTGAACACAATTGAAAAGTAATGTTTCCAGCTGTAATAAAAATATATTGAGAAACCAATTTAAATATGGAAAAACTAATGCTGAAGTAAAAGTAGATGAGTACTGCGCATAACTTATATCCTGTTTTGAACAACATTATTACAGTACACTTCTGCACTGGCAGCCGCCTGGAGCATCAACATCAGACTCGTCTTCCGTGAGCTTCTGCCATCTTCAGAAGTTTTCCCCTTTTTCTATTGATTTTTAAATTTCTCTGAAATAATTTATAGAAGATCTAATGCATTTGGCCAAACCACCCCGTTCATTAAAGGCGTCCCATTTCACCTCAGGATGAAGCGGCGCTATCCCGTGACTCCTAAGGCACTTCAGAGTTAATGCGGCGGTTGCGAGTTCAAGTCTACGCCAGAGACCACCCGTCCCGCGGTAGAGCGTGCTGTGTAGCCGACACTTCACCTGTGGATATGTCGCCATAGGGGCGACATGGCTCAGGCAGTAAGAGCAGTCGTCTGGCAGTCGGAGGGTTGCCGGTTCGATCCCCCGCCCGGGCTGTGTGGAAGTGTCCCTGAGCAAGACACCTAACCCCTAAATGCTCCTGACGCACTGGTCAGTGCCTTGCATGGCAGCCAATCGCCGTTGGTGTGTGAGTGTGTGTATGAATGGGTGAATGAGAAGCATCAATTGTACAGCACTTTGGATAAAGGCGCTATATAAATGCCAACCATTTACCATGCCATAGATAATAAGGGGGGAGCGTGAGGTGAGCTGACGAGTTAAAGACACGGTGTCTGATCATTTCCTCAGCACTTCCATCTGAAACACTAGCAAACGGAAAGAAGGAGTCAAGAATTGGTCCAAAATTAGGTCACTGGAATTCACGGCATTCTGCGGGCGAAGCTGGGCGGTGTGACGTGGTGAACATTCGCGGGGGAACTATGTTGGCAGCAAACAGGTACCGTTGAACGATTTTAAATTAACATTCCATTCGGTTAGCCACCAATGCCTTTTTAATACAAATCGATGTGACTTAGGTATAACAATCCCAGCTAGCTGATTAGCTACTTACATGGGATTTTGTATAAAGGTAAGACCACATATTACATTGAGTAAAGCGTATTATAACAGCCAAATTAATCAATTTTCATCCTCCCCGCGTATTCCCCATTGGTTGCTATTTTTGTTCACAGCAAACTACCTTTTCAAACCACTGGCTAATGTTCAGGGAGAACAGAAAAAAGTGTGAATACATCAACTACAGTAACATTTGCTTATGCTGACTACCAGTCTGAGTTCCCTGCGCCATAATCTGGCCTCCAACAGCAGTAGAGTTCATTTCATTAAGCTAAATGACTGGGAGACAAGGTCGGTGGTTCTAATCCCGGTGTAGCCACAATAAAATCCGCACAGCTGTTGGGCCCTTGAGCAAGGCCCTTAACCCTGCATTGCTCCAGGGGAGGATTGTCTCCTGCTTAGTCTAATCAACTGTACGTCGCTCTGGATAAGAGCGTCTGCCAAATGCCATTAATGTAATGTAATTTACACAGCCTCTGATGCAGACTACTGTTACATACCTGTCTTTATCTCGGACCTCAAACACTGCAGCTGCCTGCTTTTTGCTCTCAGCAGCATCGTCCACTCGCCCCACTCACCTCCAGACCCAGGAGGAGGGGGAAGCAGAGTGCCAAGGATTCATCCCCGGATTTCAGTAATATTTGTCCTTAGATGTACAATGTTTTTTTTTCCCCTGTTACTCTCGATTTCCATTTGGCAATTTTTTTTTTTTTTTTTTGCTAATTCCTGTCGTGTTTCTGAATAAAATAAACATTTAAAAGTAAAAGACTATTTAGATTGTAGCCGGTCCACGTGAAAGCAGAATCCATTTGGAGGGACGCAATATATGCATGCAATTATCAGATATCAAATCCAAAAAATGAAAAACTGTGTCTTCAATGCAGAAGTCACTGTATAATTAGAACCTTTTCCTTCTATGACTCTTAACTTGTGCACAACCCTCCTCCACACTTTCACCAGACATCAACAACAGAGGCAGGCCCAACCCAGAGGCTCAACTGCCCCACGCATACATCCACTAATGCAGACCCCAGCGCTGTTTTTACAATGGGACCGGGTGGGGAAAGTCTCTCACCATGAGCTGTTCTTCCATACTTTTGAGTCCTTATTGGGCTGGCACAAGTCATTGGATAGCCTAGATTGTTAGGTACGAAGTCACTAATGCAGAGAAACGCATGGCACAGACGCAGCCGTGTTGAAATTGGATGTTTTCTCCGGCGTTTCTCGGAGAGGAACGGTAGACGTGCGAGACGTGCGGCACTTCCCGCCCTCTCGTATGGCTTGCCCAGGGGTGCACAACTCCGGTCCCGGTGGGCCGGTTCCGCATCCTGGTTTTTGTTTCCGACCAATCGCCTCGTTTTTAATTTGCTGAGCTCTATGAAGGGTTCAAGCCAATAACTTTGAGCACAGTAAAATCTTCAGGATACACTTGCAGTCTGCTGCTGTAGTCTGTATTCATACATGAGTCAGAAAAGATATGATATGATTGAGTCAATTAAATAATTAAGTTGGCACAAAATCCTGAAACGGATCGGTGCTTGTTGCACACCCCCGGGCCAGGCTAATGCGGAACAGGAGCTGGTAGTTGATATTGCTACCATTCTCCTAAGCTCTTTGGTATTCGTATTCTCCACTCCATACTTTAGATGCCCACCCTGACGGGGACGAGGAATAAAGCCTTCCCAAGGACACTCCACCTAAAGAGGTTTCTGAGACTAACTGGCAATGAAACGGAGTATTATCTAGAGGAAAAAAGCAGAAGCAACAGACCATTCCATGAACAGGATTCAATCAATGCTTGTCCTTAACGTTGGGCCCGGATTCAATCAAAATGTGTCCTTAATTCTGAATCGAAATCATCCGCGAGTGTTCATCTGCACTGTACCCACAGCTGCGGCTCCTAAATGACGGCACTGAAATGAGAAAAGTGACATTGCCAAGCTTTTGTATATGAATGGAAAAGGGTGGCATTTGCATGTAATTCTAATCTGACTGAATCCAAGCCCGCATTTGGATATTTATCAGAAATAAACATGCTCTTTCCAATAACTGGAACAGGCAATCAAATCAAATAAAATGCATATATATTCATAACACTGTTTCATCTCAGTTCCAATTATAATTTCCATTCCAGTTGGACAGAGATGACACACAGTTGTTCCCACAACTCACCACTTTATAGTAAAGTACCCCCAGCAGGTCACATACAGACACAGGAGGGACGTGTCCTCAAAACATCAACGTGAGAGTAGTCTGACAGCAGCTTAAAGGTCCCATGTTGTACGCCTTTGCAGTGTTTTATTTTAGGTCCTGAAATCCAGAAGAAGGCGTTTGTATGGTTTTGAGTACCAAAAACAATCTCTATCCAGTTTTACATGTCCATTCTCCAGCTGTTCTCATGAGCTTTACGAAGAGCAGGCTGCTTTAGTGACTGTGTCTTTAAGGCTCATTAATATCAATGAACCACTGTTCTGATTGGCTGGCTAGATCCAAGGAGCGGAATGCCGTCGGTGGCGAGCGCTCTGATTGGTTCTGGCTCCAAGGTGGGCCGTGCTGAAGAAAATGAGCGCATCGTTGTGATGTCATAATCGTTGTGATGTCATAACTTCACGGCTCCTTTTAATGCACATCTCCTCCATACGGATTGCGTGGGTTTATTTGCGTACCATGCGTTTTGATACGTTTTACAGTGTTTTCGATAGCACCTTCAACTTTATAATTCAGATAAAGCACGGTAAATGTCATCTTCCACAATGTGGAACCTTTAAAACCACAGAACCATGACATTTACACAGGCTTAACTAGTATTCTTATGCAAAACAAACAGAGCCAACGTTAAAGCTGTTCAAATCAAGGCATCGAGTGACGTGCAGCAGGCCTTCGCCCTGAGTGGCTACCCAGTAAATCACTTGTTACCTGTAGCTCTCGCTCCCCAGACATGTAAACGCAGTGGCATGCATCCCAATAGCGCTGCACTAACCAAACTGAACTCCGGTGCGTTCTCCGCACGGTACGGGATCGATACACGAGCTCGCATTCCAGCATGTCGTCTCAAAGGGTCCCAATTCATTCAACCAGCTGCTGTCAGGATATTTAAAGGTGCAATAGGTAATTTCGGACTTCTAGCGGTCAAGAGAGGAATTGCAGCAACAAACACCCTCAAACCACAACACTGTTTATCCCTCCCCCGTCTCTGTTCTCCTGAAACGCCATTGGCTGTGGCAATTTGAACCAATTTTCAACCAATGAGCTTGAATTATTGTATAGCTATTACAATGTTTTGGTACAGAGTGCTGGCCCGTCAATTGCATATTTTGACACCCGAATTTAAGGACTATAAACACAGGCAGAGGGCGAGTCAACATGTCCGTGAGCCTTTTTCAATGATAGGAAGGGATTTACCGTGGTCTTGTAACAATCCTTTAACACAAAAATCTTACCTATCGTACCTTTAAGTATCAGCGTAAAGTACCACGTTGAACACAGTTTTGCATTATTTAAAATACCGCTGGGCGGACGCAATGAGAGTATTTGTTTATTTATTTTAGTTAACTTTATTATATTTTAATGCATTCTCTCTCAGGGGATTGGAACAGACAATCCCCGTTATATTAGATTTCTGGTTACCCAAATTTCATGGTTACAGTACACTTAACAGGGCGTAATGCAGCTGCAATTCTATGAAAAACAGAGAAAGAGATAGGATTATGCGATTGTTAATATTTTCCCGGTTTGTTGGCGCTCTGTTAGGAGGAATCCTATGCACACAGGAGAACCTCCAGCAACGCAGAAACATAAGGCCCTCTGGCCACTGCACTTCTGAGATAACAATATCTGTCATTATTCATTGCTTTTTATGCAGCAATTATAAACAAGCACTGTTCGCATTTTTACTCAATTAATTTGAATTTGAGGAACAACAAACAGAAACACGACCCATACAAAAAAAAGGTACTGAATAGATATATCCAACAAGGCAAGCATTCATAAACATTCATTAAAATTTTTGACAACGTAAAGTAACTTAAATGAACAAATTGTGTGTTAGCCCTATCACAGATTAACCAGCATTTACAGCCCAGGTATGATACTATCCTCAAAACCGATAATATCATACATAATATTATTATCAACCTTATTACTAAATTATATTATTTAAATATAGAATATATTTTAAACTGAAAAATCACTCAAATTATATTTTAGTTATGATCACAGCTTCCTCCAAAAGCCTTCCAGCCTCCCCCACATTTTAATGGGAGCGTTCAAGAATGAGAAATGAGAAAATGCTAAGAATGAGGGGAAAAAAATGCTGTCCCCGAATTTTTCAGCCACTGTATCATTCATCTCAATTTCTCCACTCTGGATAGGCTTCTGAGGAGATACGGACAGCTGTTTCGGGACAGGTAAAAAAAAAAAGAAAAGAAAGAAAGCTTCGCTTTTGGGCACTAGCTGCCTTGCTTGATTAAATTGTTGTTAAACTGACACTGGTGACATCAGGCATTCCGCAGCATCCAGATTTAATCATCCGCTGGGTCTCAATGCAGGACACAAGCTCTACCGACACATTACTTATTCAGCTGCCGATCATTTCAAAGAGCCAGGGTAATATGTCAGGGGATCAGGGTTTTCCACGTCTTCTCATTATTTTCGAGAAATTTCCTTGAAGGTTCATTTTCACTGGGAAACACTTAAGACCAGAGAAGCAGCCATTTCCTCTATGGCCTGCATCAGAAATCCACGCCATGTTCCTGTGACTTTGACACACATTGCATAATGTGCATAGACAGTGTACGTATGGCTGGGTGAAAGCACCACACAGATATACCTTATACCCTTTCAACCAATGAAAATGGGGCTGGGGCTGGGGCTGGGCCTGGGCCTGGGACTGGGACTGGGACTGGGACTGGGCCTGGGGCTGGGACTGGGACTGGGCCTGGGACTGGGCCTGGGGCTGGGGCTGGGGCTGGGACTGGGACTGGGACTGGGCCTGGGGCTGGGGCTGGGGCTGGGGCTGGGGCTGGGGCTGGGGCTGAAAAGGTTAATTTCTTTTAAAGCACGGTGTAGGACTGGGGTCTCCAGCACAGAGCAGGAACTCATTTGGACACACATGCACATACGCAAAACCAGCTCATCTCGAGCACACAAACCACAAGCCTCAGCTTGTCCGAGAGGCGGGTCGATAGCATTAAATTGATCCCCAAGGTGTTGCAAATCCCTAAACAAAATGGTGTCTGATTGCTTCCAGTGTGTGTCCATATGTCACCGGCACGATAAAATCACTGAAGCTCAGCTACTTGTCCTGTGGTGGAAACACAGTCCACTATTTCAACACACACACACACACACACACACACACACACACAGGCTGTCTTATCAACACCAAATAGATATCAGTGATCAATGTTTTTCTGGAAGCATTTCACATGGCCTCCGACATCTGGTTGTTTACCACTGCATCAGGTCTGATTAAAGAACGAAAGGGAGAAAAGACTGACTATCCTCCGCGTGGCATCGATTATTCTTATTACACGAGCATTGTGCGACGCTAAACTGAAGTCTACAGAAACATCTTATCGGACCAGATCCAACCAAATACCTCAGCGCTACCTCGCAGCAGGGCAACGACCCCAAACACACTGCAGAAGCAGCCAAGGGGTTTCAGGGCCAAATAAAGAGGAATGTTCCTGACTGGCCAAGTCAATCACCCCGTCCTGAGTCTAACTGAACATGCGCTTGTCTTGGTGAAGACAAGACTAAAGGCGAACCGCCCCAGAAACAAGCAGGAGCTGAAGATGGCTGCAGTACAGGCCAGCGAGAGCCCCTCAGTATCCAGTGATGTCTGTGGGTGGCAGACGTCTGGCAGTTATCCAGTGCAAAGGAATTCCAACAAATATCTTATAGAATTTAGAGGGGCAAATTTATTTTGACAAATGAACAAAATCTGAAATAAAGTCATCGGATTTGGTACTGCTTTGGAATATGTATAAGAACTGCTGTGTATGCAAGCAGAGGTGACCCCAGGGGTATTTTAGGCCCCAAGAAACAATCTCACTTTGGGCCCCGTCCTTGCAGATATTACCGTGTTCAAATATGGCATGAGGGCCCCTGTCAGTCAGAGCCCTCGGAATCATGCTAATCGCCCTTGAATCAAATCGGCGACTACTGAATCGTTAATCAAATCCAAAGATTCACACCCTTAATCCCGACCCCGCCCTCCGTACACGGTGCCCCTGTACACGAGCACTGCGTAAGACAAGTGCTGTGAAATATATATATATACACACAGCACATGAGGAATCCATCGCTCACCACACCGCGGAGAACTTTGCCAAGTTTCGACCCGTTTAAGTGGTCCTTCTGGACAAAATCAAGAGTCAGCGGGGCGCCTGCTCCGTGAGCTCTGGGGAGAGGGCTGATACACCCAGCCCCAATGCTAATCACATCCAATCTGCCCACTGATGCATTATTGGCCGGCCTGCACGCTGCGCACCAACACTGGCTGCAGCACAGCAAACACTATTCGTCACGGGTCTGGCGATGGACTCACAAACCCCGCTTCCCGGCAGGACACGGGACGCAGAGGGCCCGCCAAGCAGACCGCGAGGGGCGGATTCACCGCGAAAAAACCACGGCAACAGTCCCCCACCCCCCCCACCCCGCGCGCTGCTAAAAACCCAACCTTTAATTAAACTGCATGAGTTATTTAATTATGCAACGGAGACCAGCATAGTGAGTGAATAATGACGTGGCCAGCATGAAGAACATTTTGTTTTTATTCGTTTTTTTTCCTGATTCCCTTCAGAATTTACAATAACATACTGCTTCTAAATGGTAAAATGGTTGGCATTTATATAAGCGCTGTACAATTGATGCTTCTCCATTCACCCATTCATACACACACACACACACACACACACACACACACACACACACACACACCGACGGCGATTGGCTGCCATGCAAGGCGCCGACCAGCTCGTCGGGAGCATTTGGGGGTTAGGTGTCTTGCTCAGGGACACTTCGACACAGCCCGGGCGGGGGATCGAACCGGCAACCCTCCGACTGCCAGACGACCGCTCTTACTGCCTGAGCCAATGAGACGACTGCTCTTACTGCCTAAGCCAATGAGACGACTGCTCTTACTGCCTGAGATAATGTCACCCCCGCTTCTCATCCGCTTCTCATGCCTAAATAAAGTCAGGAAGTATCTGGGGCACAACTGGCTTTGTTTAATTACTTCACCAAGAAGCACACCAATATAGTATAAACATGGCCGCATTGTCATGAGATTTTCTTCCCAGCAAAAGCAATATGGCAGAACTACAGTCAGCCTCTACGTGTCGAGTGCAGCTCAATCTCTCCTCACTAGCGTGGTGACATGCTGCCCACAATAAAATCACAACCTGCGGCAGTTTCACATTCCAGTAAGAGAACGCCGAAACAAGGCTGGTCACAGCGGCATCCAGAGACGGAGGGTTCTAGTACGGCTAGAACCTCTGGTTCTCCATGGGAGGTAGTGATGTAGTGAAAAGAACAGGTGACTGGCAGAATAAGCACGGAAGTATACAGACAACAAAAGCACAGGCTTACAACAGAGACTAGGCGTCTCGGTAAGTTTGGAGAAAAATGACCAAAATATGGGAGAATGCATCGCTTATAAATAAACTACGAAGTCGGAGATTGCCAGGTCAGGATATTTACGCTCGACTCCAGAGTAAGCTTCAGGTTTGTCGAATCGCATTCAGAAAATCTTGCTTAAATAAAGATCAATATGCGAATTAGACAAAAGAAAACATCGATAACGAGGCATGGCAGTTTAATCTTCTACAAATGTTTGGCCATTAATTTATGAGCCATCAGCTAAACAAAGGGCCCAGCTGCAAACTGAATGGTTGTTTACATAAAACATTTGGGAAATCAAAGCAAAGGAGTGTACCTTGATCTTTAACGATGAAAATGAAACGCTGTGCAAGCTAACGAGAAAGAAATTGAACAGGAATCATGACACGGGGAAAGTTAATTATGAAGATCATTTCTCATGTTAAAATCGCCTGACATGCTACATACATTTAGCGAACGGTTGTTTCACAGACACACCAGACCGAGGTACACAGCTACATACCCTGAAGGACGTGTACATTACAATACTTACAGCTTGTGTTAAATCACTATCCAAGCTTGTAAATCTATTAAATTCATTTTTATATAGCACTTGTCACAATGGACCAAAGTCTGAAATCACTTTACAAACGTTTTGGGACCAGGCCAAAGCAAGCCACTGGCAATTAACACATTAACTATTGAGATTTTAAAAACGTTTTTAAGAGGAATGAAACTATGTCGATCCTGTGTCCTCCGGGCATAATGAGATCTATATAAAGGAGACAGGACTGCGGCCAACAGCACATTGTACATTAGCTAACTCTGATTTTACACAATAGCCCATGATGGGGGATTAACTGCATTTGTATTAAAAGTCTCAATAAACATGCAATAAAAATACTTTTGCTGCAACGTACTATCTGTACAAGGACACCAGTCCCACTATTATTTCCATAGTTATTTGTTGAAGATAATACAAAAACACCTCATTAAAAACTTTCTAAAGTTCAAGTATGTCAGGCAAACACATAAAGCATTAATTATGAAATGTATTGGAGTACAAATTTCAAATCATGAAATTTTATACCGGCATGTATCTGAATTGATTTCTGGTCTGGCTGTTTCTTCGCCTGTATTCCATACCCATCCACTGGGTCCAGACGTGGACAGACAGGTGGGCATGAAACCTGAAGCAGGTCACTGGGTCCAGACGTGGACAGACAGGTGGGTATGAAACCTGAAGCAGGTAACTGGGTCCAGACGTGGACAGACAGGTGGGTATGAAACCTGAAGCAGGTAACTGGGTCCAGACGTGGACAGACAGGTGGGTATGAAACCTGAAGCAGGTAACTGGGTCCAGACGTGGACAGACAGGTGGGTAGGAAACCTGAAGCAGGTAACTGGGTCCAGACGTGGACAGACAGGTGGGTATAAAACCTGAAGCAGGTCACATAACAGAGCCACGTCATATACTGCCACTGTATCGGTGTCAACACATTTACTTTCCTGCTTGTTGTAATATGTAATTTGTCTGCACGTTTGTGTGTGACGTGCATGGTGTTAAATCAAGCTGCTGATGAGATTTTTGTTTCACAACGTGCCATCAAAGCATTGCCAGGCAAAGCACTGGAACACCGTCTACATTCTCTACTTTTTGCCATTTCTTCAAGTCATTTTTAAAAGTTTTTTTTCCCCTCTGTGTTTTTCCTACCAGAGCTATGCTTTAGCAATTACTGACAACAAGGCTTCCTCTGGCTTCAAGATCAGGGCCACAAAGCATAGACCCACCAAGTTTAAATCACTGGAGATCATTCGAGACGATATTCCTTCTCATTAAAGAGTAGCACTGTCTATCCTAGCCTTTAAGGTGAATGTTCACTCAAACACACAGTACCAAATATTACCAATTAGTCAGCTTGTTTGGGCAGTCGAGCCTTGTTTTCAATGCTAAATCGCTCTGTTTCATGTCAGACAATACACTGAAAAATAAATTCTGAAACAGTAGCCAAGTACCAGCCATTTTGGGATTCACTTAGCCTTGATGCTCAACTTTTCAGAGTTAATAGTTTAGCTCTACAGAGCAAGGCTATCGTGGTGAGTTCTGGGACCGTTTGGCCCAACGTGACATGAAATGAACCCTTTATTTAAGGAGGAATCACAATCAGGGAAACCTGAACGCAGATCGGCCCTCCAGGACCGGAGTTGTGCACCCCTGACAGGACCGGAGTTGTGCACCCCTGATTTAACTGGTAAGAGGCAGAACCTTAAAAAGTGGTACATCGATGGTTCATTAGGATGCATGCATTAATCGGGTTACCAAACTCTTCAGCATATTGCATCAAAAACCTTGAAGCCAGTGCCCTCAAACTCAGCACCATGGAGGGCCATGTGTATGCTGCCTTTTATTTTAGCCTGAAAAATCTTGATTATGTAATTATTTAAATTATTTGCTGAAATAGGGCTGTAGGTTTGCACATAATCTACATAGAGTGCAACGTGTTATCGGCGTTGTCCAAGTAACAACAGTTGCTTATATCCTGTGCTTTAATGCAGTTAAATGGACATGGTGGAATGAGTCACTGGAATACATTTAGGCAGCGTTAACTGGCTGGACTGAAAGCCTGCAAACACACAGCCCTCTGTTTGAAACCACTGCCCTCACGATTGTTCCTGCTTCTTCAAATCAAACCTGCCAATACAACTTTCCACCAAATCGTTTCGCTAATGTCCACAAGGTAGCTGCGAATATTGCCCATATTTTACAAGCAGTATTTTCTTACACAATTTCCCAGAACTTGTCCAGGCGCCAGTGCATGGAGAATGTGCACATCAAATGACCAAGGGTGTGCAATCTCATCCAAAAAGGGCCAGTGTGGGAGCAGGTTTTTGTTTTAGCCCAGCACTAATACACCTGATTCTCCTCATCAAGGATTTGACTGAAGACCATGATTAGTTACTTAGGCGACTGGTGTCAGGTGCAGTGCTAGAACAAAAATGTGCACACACACTGAGCCCATTTTGGATGAGATTGGGCACCTCTGGAAGAATCACTGCAGACTTCAAAGACATTCAACACGTAACTGAGACGTGGTTTACCACTGGCCACCCGGATTAGCCAATCACAGAGCCCCAATATTCACTTAAGCGTAGGTGCTTATAAAACCAAGTAAGTTTTTGTAGATACCCACTGTAATATAGATAAATAATTTGTTTGTTTAAAAAACATCTCAGTGAGCCAATAGACCAGTTATCTTTATAGCATGACATAATGCTGCAATTTATGAATGTCCTTGCAAATAAACTGACCGTGCTCTAAATCATTTTAAAGTCAAGCAGCATTTCTTTCAAATTTTAGCAATGTTAAAATCAGGGGACGGAGAAAAATGGAGGGCAGACACAAATGGTGCGCAGAGATTTTGTTCAGTCTCCATCTGCCTCCGTGTATTTCCCACACTATGTATGTCTCCGGATTTTACTCTGCGTTTTGCGGTCACCATTCGGTTACTTGAAGCCACGGGAAAAAAGACCCAAACATCGAAGTCGAACACTCTAAACGCCGCTCTGTGAGTTCGGAGAGACACGCGACGCAAAGAATGTGGCCGCACTTCCGACCATCCACGCGCCAAACATTGGTATTCTGGTTATCGAGCGCGGGCGGCACGGCTGAATTTCAAAGTTCCAGTTCCGACACTGCCAAATAGCCCCCATGCTATTCGCGTAAATCTAAGCAGAGGGCATCTGTTCGGAAAGCATTGGCACAGATGAGCCACTTTGAAAGGGAGTATATCAAAAAGGACTATCGGTTATTTCCTCCGTCGAGGGAAATGTGTGACTTACATCCGTAATCGGATATTATTTGGTAACGCACACTCGAGCAGATACAAGGGAGCAACAGGATTTTCCCATTCCGTCGGTGGAACCGTTAATGACCTTCCTTGAACTCTTAGGCTTAGACCAGACCAGCGTTTAATCGCAAATATCCTAAATGACATGCCTGTTTTCCAGATGATATAGCAACAAACCACACCGTACGACCGACTCCATACAGTACTAGTTACGACCTAGCCTACGCGTTACAATCCTTGCCGTTTAGTAGCCTAATGCATCGCCGGATACTTAATACGCATTTACCGTCCGCAGTGGCAGCTATAGCACCCACCCCCATAATGACACGGAATAAACACCGAATCGTTGGATTTGAACTGCAGGGATAAAAGTTTACATGAGCATATTTTACAAATGCAGAAATACAATGCATCGTAGCGACGAGACAGCGAGACCGATGACAGCAATTAATAAACGTACACAACACTTTGAATTTGTTCCCCCCAAATATCCCTCCCCGGTTTGAAGACAGCGTTCATTTGCACTTCAGAGAGCACCTGCGAAAAATATTCAGTAAATAGGCGACTTTATTCAACCCCAACATATCGCCATTCCGTGGGTTTTTGGTGTCCCGAATTAGGGTAAACTCACAAAAGGCAGAGTCGCAATCGAATTTAAAAAGAATAATAATAAGTGATGTACTTACCAACGGCTAAATCAAGTAGGTCTGCGCACAAGAGGAAACACAATGAGAAGACGGTCATCTTTCCCGTATTTTGCAATAAATCCCCAACTCCATCAGTTTTTAGAAGCTCTCCATTCCTCGACTGCCTGATGCCCACCATTCCAACGGTACTAGATCGGGTGGTCCCCACAAACTGCTCATGGTTCTAATAAAAAAAAATATATCAGCGCAAAGAGGGGCAACAGTAGCCGGTTTAAAATAAACAGGATAATTTGCGGTGTCAAAGAAAACGTTCGAACGTGCGTTTGAAAGGCTTCCCCGCACGCATTCTGCGGCTCGCGATACTGCAGCGCACGAGGATAAAACACAGCAACAGATTTGGAGGAAAACGCTTTTCACTCAACGCTCGCTCGCTCGCTCTCTCCCTCTCTCCCTCACTCTCTCCCACTCTCATACACGCAGTCACTCTTTCACTCACGTATTCTTGGTTACTTTTGTTTTCATATTATTATTATTATTATTATTATTATTATTATTATTATTATTATATCCCTTCTAATATTAACAATTATAGGCTACAAAAAAATCGAGGCGACGGACCTACTGCGTAATGACAATTTACAAATAGGCTACTAAAATATTATGTGTATTACTTGCCCTATTGAATCGGGGCGATTTATTTTCGTTCCTCCGAATGAGTAATTTATTTTTCTTAACGAGGGCTTTATATTTTTTTAACGCACCTATGAGAAGAATAGATATATACTTTGTTAACACACACACATCTGTAGTCTACACAGTGTGTTAACATTTTAGCTGGCGCGATAAAATTGACCCGGTAGCGAGACGTCTGCATTCACGCCAGGGGACACTCCGGGGAGAATGAGACTTGCAGGACTGTGACAAAGGCAGCAATGGCTCAAGGTGTCCGTATAGACTGCATGCAAGAACTGCATGCGTTTGTAGAATTACAGGAATAGCGGCGTGTCTGGATCGGGTATGCTGTGGGGAAGTTGACAAAAGGCTTCATAATGCAAATATAAGGCTATTCTTTTTTTATGCGTATTGATAAACTTAAACGCTGCAATAGTCAGGAGCGTGTCAGCGGGAGACGCTCTTCTCTCTGGACCAATTACGAGACCAGAGTCCAGCGGTAACCGAGTTAACCGAGATATTAAAGTCAGCTCCTGCCTTTCTACGGTCTCTTACGATCCTCTGCAAAGAGTAGATGGTTCTGTGGTGTGAGATTTGGTTTAGATAAAAATTTAAAAAAAAAAAAAAAACATTCCCCAAATACCTAATCATCTGCCACCTTCACAGGCAAAAAAAAAACCCTTGTTAACTCTGTTAAAAAACCGTTACCGCGGTCCCGATTGGTTTAAATACACAAATCCAGTTCTACTTGGCGTCTCTGGGGTTATTATATGGCTTTGTTTGCCTTGCTAATTCCATATTGAACATATGAAACATTTCTACAACTGAGTGGATTTATTTATTTTACTGGAACTATTCTGATTAAGAGCTTTGCTCCTGGGTGCAGTTCATCACCTCTGACTGTATTGTGAAACTCAACAAGCCTGGTTACTCAACCGCTGTGTGGGCAGCCAGTTGCCCAGAGGCTAAATCACCCTGGGACCCGGAAGGTTGGTGGCCCAAACTCCCCAAGCCGTTGGGCCCTTGAGCAATGCCCTTATCCCTGCAGTGCTCCAGGGGAGATTGTCTCCTGCTTAGTCTAATCAACTGTAAGTCGCTTTGATAAAAGTGTCAGCTAAATAACAAATTATTACTGACTACCTGTAGTAGCTTACCACCTGTGACTCATTCACCACCTCTCCACTCCTCTCTGCCGTTCAGACTTGATAGGCCTCGCCTTAAGCCCAAGTCACATGACGTGTTGACTCTACCATTACAGATACAGTACCCGGCCTGCCCAGTACAACTTTCATTCTGTGACAGGAAATGGCAGTGCACTCAACTGCCGTGATCCCACAGGTACCCTAGCAACCGTCTTAATAGAATCCTTGTAAGCCACTAAGGCCATTGTTACAGTCCATCGCTAGCTGACCTGCCCCCCCCCCCCCTCCCTCCCCCCCACTCTCAGACTGCCCACCCACGTCAGCACACCGGAGCCGAACTCACACCCGGCCCAGACCCGTCAGCACACCGGAGCAGAACTCACACCCGGCCCAGACCCGTCATCACACCTCTCTGGAGCTGTGCCACAACAGCCATCAGGAGCGTCACACTCAGCGGTGGCCATTTTCTTTATTTGTAAAATAACACAAATGTGTCCGCCGAACGTGTGGCGCGTGTTCAAGACGTCAAGGAACAAGCGCTGCTCGGTCTAACCCAAAACGGCAGGCTCCTTTCAGTAGTGTGACACCTACGCTTGACCCGTGAAAGGATTCATTATTGATCACTGCCTCTTCTGTACTCACCCTGCCACAATTAAATATCATCACGATTGTTGACTTGCATTCAGCATTTAGACAGATACTCACAAGCACCCCCCCCCCCCCCCTTCCTCCTTTATCCGTAGCGTGTCTTAATGGACTTTCTGTCACGTGTGAGAATTTGAAGATTATCCAAAGTGAAATCGATAATTTGATTTGCCAGGAAACAACACATTTGCCTGTATTAAGCAAATGTCTCGTATTGATTTTTTCTTTCTTCTCTGCATTTCTCAGAGTTAAGCGTGCACACACACACACACACACTAAAGGAGAGAACAAATATGCCAAGTCCTGACCTAATTTCCCTTCAGCGCTCTCCATGTATTCCCCCGAACTTTAGAGCGCGCCCGAGTAGCCCGTGGAATATTGAGTTTCTAATTCGGTTTCTAACAGCACTCAGAAGCTGCTCAGAGCCCTCAGCAGGATGGCAGATTGCACGCCAAGGCCCTAGTGACACGGTCCCACTGCTGGCCTTCCCTGCAAGCACACTCACCTCTGATTTAATCACAGACTATGTGACAACAACGAAAAAACTAATTATTTGATTTTGTGAATTTGGCCAACCTATATATGGATATACATAAATGAGTATTTGTATGTGCGTATGTCTCGAGGGGTTATGACAGTTGAAATTACTGTAAAGTCCCTGGTATGTCACAGCTTCACTTCAGTCTTTTGAAATATTCCTTCAACAACTACGACATACCAAAGACTGGACATCTTACAGTGTGGATATTTTTTGCATACTGCATATCACAGACTACACAGTATGCTAGTAGACAGTACATAGGACTCATGACACATAACGCAGTAGATCGGGCAATGATTCAGACACAGCACAACATGGTTAAATTCCCAACCTCTCTCTACATCCCCCCCCCCCCCCCCCCAATCATCCCTCATTTTAATTAGCAAAACGTTTCAATTGGTTCACTCCCTCTCCACCTCAGTAGTTGGTGAGCGTTCTGGCACAAAATGGCCGCCATGCGTCCACCGGGTGGGTGCTACACTTTGTTGGCGTTCGGCGGGAGTCTCCCCCCCACATCACCGTGAAGCACTTTGAGTGTGAGAAAAGCACTATACTGTTTGGAATGCAGGAATTACTATTATTAATGGGGAAATTGCTTACAGCGCTTTTGCTGAGAACGTGTCAGTGGGTTTGGTGACACAGAATAAGAGTCAGGCTTTTTTCATCTGCGCTCTTGCGCAAGCGGGGCAAACATCGTGTGACTGACTGGAAAAGGATCAGGGGCAGGGCTGTGTTCGCGAAATGATTTTGGTCTGGTGACATAGAGCACTTAACGTAAAATCAAATATGTCCGTTTCAAATTTGTATGGTACAAATACAGCATACACTCAGTGAGCACTTTACTAGGTATTTATTAGACCTTTAAAAAAAAAAAAAAAAATTGTTTAGACTTATTGGTTTTCTGCTGCTGTAGCCGATCCACTGAAGAGGTTTGACATGTTGTGTGCTCTTCTGCACATCACTGCTGTAATGTGTGGTTATTTACATTACTGTCACCAGCCTGTCAGATTTGACCTGTCTGGCCCTTCTCCTGTTTTTGAAGCTAACAAGTAGTTTGCATCTTGCAGTGAAACCTCTTGAGATCGGTTTGTGAAGTCACTGACACATCGATGCCTGGTCCACATTTTGACAACTGCCAATAACAGACTCCAAAAGGCAATGAAAAGCCTGGTATCAGGATTAGATACTGAAAGCTTTCTTATACCGGCACTAAGGATGCGTTACATCCAAGTAATCACAAACAGCTGAGAAGCCAACTGCCCAATTACTGTTAGTCCCCTAAAATGGGGGACTATGTATTAAACAGGGTGTAATTCCTACACGGATGAACCAATACGGATGTACTGCAGTCTGCACTCGAACCTCATATTCAAGCGCACACACGCACACACACACACACACACACACACACACACACACACACACCTTGGGTTGAAGGGCTCATCACAAAAATTTAAATGCAGTTCAGAAGCAACGTTTGCATTGGCTCTGCGCCATGTTTGGTCACGTCAAGGCTCCACAAGGAACCAGCGGCTAATTGTTTTTCTTTTCACAGCACGCAATTATTGCATACCAACAAAATACATTTTCATAATATATATATATAATATATAAACTCACAGAGAAAGAGTGAGAAAGAGATAGTGAGAGAGAGAGAGAGAATAATTCAGAATTAATCTATGATTCCCCCCCCCCAGACCTTTAGGATGACTTGTAACCTAGGGCAACAGTAATATAATATCAAAAGGAAAAAAAAAAAAATTGAAATGTCTTCTATGTCTTATGAAATTTCCCATAAGCCTGTATTGTCTTGATGCAAGTTTTACTGCCCTCATACTGCAGCTGTTTGCAGACAGCGCTGCCATGTTCATTTTCTGTCTCTAGAGGGCAGTATATATATCAGATTTTAGATTGACACCGAAGACAGGGGTGTTCTTGTCAACGTAACACCTGCATGGCAAATTAACTGTCAGTCATCTGGACAGTCAAGGGGAGGCTGAAAAATCAGAAAGCAGACCTGTGCAGATGACAAAAGATAGGGATCTGTTGACCGTCGCTTCAGAGAGTGAGTTTGAGACAGAAGGACGGACGAAGAGACGTGCCGACATTAAGCATTGCTAAAATATTAGGCAGTTTAACCACCGATGTCACCTTAACAGACGGCGGTCTACATTTTCCACCAGAAGAGAGGCGTGTGCGCATTCAGAGTCTGATGATAACCTGCGCTCTCTTTTGCACATTCGGATTCAGTGTATTTTCTCAAACAATTTTAATGGCTCTTTTCAATCCCCTGCAATCCGAGCAGTCAGCACTCGCATTCAGCACACTGCTGTGATGTAGTCACCCACAAGTGGCTCACATGCTGCCGGCACCAGCGCTCGACAGGGAGGTACATTTCTCACCGACGGCTGCCGGTAGCCTGTGGGCACATAGTGGAGAGTTAGAAGGATAATTGAGCAGTGGCCTAAGGAACGCCGGGCTACTAAAACTCAGTCACCCTAACTCACCCTAACTCACCCGAACTCTGGAGGAGAATGAGAACAATCGTGTTGCACCACTGCCTTGTTATCATCGCATGTGGTGATAGCACGCGACTCTTAATGTGACTCATGACAGCAGAGGCTTATTTGTGGGTCTATGCAGCACGAGTGGCGGGCTGTGTTCACGCAGAAGCACCGAACTGTTCAGAAGCCCTTTCCACGGTCATGACAATGACAATATTACAATGCCTGTCAGTCAGCTGCATTCAGATTAGAAACTAAATGACATTACGTTATTGGCATTTGGCAGACGCTCTTATCCAGAGCGAAGTACAGTTGATTAGACAGACAGGAGACAATCCTCCCCTGGAGCAATGCAGGGTTAAGGGCCTTGCTCAAAGGCCCAACAGCTGTGCGGATCTTATTGTGGCTACACCGGGATTAGAACCACCGACCTTGCGTGTCCCAGTCATGTACCTTAACCACTGCGCTGCAGGCCGCAGTGTTCAGAGGGGCGACATTAGCCCAGGAGGTAAGAGCGGTCGTCTGGCAGTCGGAGAGTTTCCGGCGGCACCGCCCTGGGTGTGTCAGTGTCCCGGACACCTAACCCCCCCAATTTCTCCCGTCGAGCTGATTGGTGCCTTGCATGGCTGCCTGTCGCGAGGGTGAATGGGTGAATGAGAGGCATCAACTGCAAAGCGCTTCGGATAAAACCCATATTCACCACAGTGCTGTGTTTGGGGGGGCATGATACAAAGAGGGTTCGGATACGTGGGGTTTCAGAGCCATCTGCCGTGTAATGTTCAAGCCGGGACATAACATGTGAACGTATGACACGTGAACACCTTGGCATGGTGAGAATTTCAGCACAAAGGCTGCCAAGGATTCACTCATAGCTTCCCCCCAGACTGGGCCAACCTCGCTGGGCCAGAACTCGAGAGGGAGAGGGGGGGGAATCAGTCAGGTGTTGATGAAGACTAATTGTGTATTCTCCGCAAACACGCAGACTTGAGCACACACCAGCTCTCCTGCTCAATTTATGGGGATGAGAGAGGATCAGGAGATGAATATCACGAGTGGGTGTTTCACAAATAAAGCGCTCATTGAAAATGCAGATTTACCTTCGAGATGCCGCCAGTGTAAGGTTACAGAAAGTTTTTTTTTTTTTTTTTTTTTATAAAAAACAACAGCAGCAGCAGCAAAAAAAACAACAAAAAAAACACTAGAGTTTTAGCCAAGGCAGGAGACAAACAACAACACATGAAACGACAATGAAAACACAGCTCTCTGCCAACTGCGTTCACACGGTCGGCACACGTGACACTTCAGGTTTGCAGGCAACAAAAAAAAAACAAAAAAAAGAAAAAAAACAAAAAAAAACAAACAAACATTGGAATAAAGACGTCTTGGCAACCTCTCCTTTTTGCACACAAAACCCATGGCTTACAGGTTCTTACATTAGCAAACGCTCCTGTTCACTAAGATTACAGCACATATCTATCTGAGCCAGTGCAGCCCGGCTGCTGTGTAAGGGGCTAGCCCAGCTCTCGATACTGTGGGAGTCTGTGGCGCGGCGGACAGATTAGCGGCGAGTTGTGAAAACGGGACGCAGGCTTGGCTTCAGGGGCCAGGGCACGGCTGGGATAGCTCTGGGCTACGCCTGGATGCCTCCAGACTTACTCTCCCCGCCCATTTAAAAGTTAGGTTTTTCCTTACACACATGCACAAGCACACACACACACACACATGCACACACCCGCATGCACACACACCCACACACACGCACAGGTGCACACCCACACACACACACCCACACACGCACTAACATGCAAACACGCTCACACACTCCATGACAAACTAAAGCCTCATGTCTGTACCTACTAGACCAAAATACCTGAAAAGGGAGGCTCCTGTTCCATCTCCTAACCGGCTTATCCTGAACAGGGTCGCAGGGGGGCTGGAGCCTATCCCAGCATGCATTGGGCGAAAGGCAGGAATACACCCTGGACAGATCGCCAGTCCATCGCAGGGCACACACACCATTCACTCACACACTCATACCTTTAGACTCTCCAATCAGCCTAACCTGCATGTCTTTGGACTGTGGGAGGAAACCGGAGTACCCGGAGGAAACCCACGCAGACACGGGGGAGAACATGCAAGCTCCACACAGAGAGGCCCCGGCCGACAGGCATTCGAACCCAGGACCTCCTTGCTGTGAGGCGGCAGTGCTACCCACTGCACCATCCGTGCCGCCAAAGCTGTAAGTAGTAAAGGTAAACCACTACCGGCAGGGGCGTGTCATCCCAGGACATTTTCGAAAGGCGAAAGGCAGATTGCAGGTCAGCAGGACGTAAGTTCAAGCACACACTGGCCCCCAAAACGAATGCAGGATGATGAATGTGTTGAAGGTACAGGGGAATCTTGTTTAGCCAGGTGCAGTGCGACACAATTACACACAATTACCTCAGTGCACTCGTGTGCTCCAGCCCACTCACAGACACGGCCTTTTGAAATTCTGCTTTGCCAACCGCCAAAAAATTCCAACAGAATGTATTGACTTTTTCACCCATGGTGGGCTGGCTGCTATCTCTCCACACTGAGCAATTATTGCGCACACACACACACACACACACACACGGTGTTATGAGTTTGATGAGAGCGCTGGAGATTGTTTTGTAATCGTTATTGTTTCTTATTTAACGTTATTATTGAGCCAAGCCGTACTGCACACACTGCACAGAGAAGGAGCCTCAGTGTGATTCGGTTAGTACATTTATCAGCTACAAGGTGCGGGCGCTGAGAGGCGATGCAGTAATGAAATCCTAATTTATCTGCCACTGCAGTGGCTCAGCTTATAAATTAGCATGCTTTGAGTTCTGGCTGAGCCCGGCAGCGCCAAGTATCGCTGTCCTGGGTCTGGACTATGTTATCGGGGGGACCGGGAGCTGGATTTTGCAGTGGTTGTGACCCGTAACTATTGCTGGGTAGCTTGGCAGATGGTCGTGGGTGAAAGTTGTGCGTCTCTCATGATCAGCGGCAGCACTCCTGTTCCAAACTGCGCGGTCTGCAGGCTGGGAATATTTTATTGGCTCACAGGAAATCTAAATTGCAAGTCGGCTAGTTAATTAGTGTATTTTCATTGGATTTAAACCCAATTCACTCAAGCAATTAGCACAGAGCGCGGGCCAGTTGGTCTTCAGATGGGTCATGTTTTAGTCGTTTCTTTACCCAGCTGTTTCGGGGAGCATTATTAATCACATTCAAATCTCCAAGCAAGTATCATAGCCTGTTAAAGATGAGAATAATGCTGCCCGGCCTCCAGCCAAAGCCGGAGACACGCGTATTAAGCTGGAAAAGCTACAGAATCTATTTCACATCATCAACTTCATGAACTCTTAACTAAAACAGCGGTTAACTGGTTCAGGGGGGAAAAGTCATCAGATCATAACGATTGTACCATTTTTCTCCCCATTCACTGTAGGTTCCTTATGACATTATTCTTCTTGAATTTTTCACATATGCCAAACTACAGTCAGTCTGAATGAGGGTATTATGATTAGGTTATAGACATTTTATGGCACGGAAGGTTCTATTCTGGGATTGCTTCCACTGGAAAGCACGAAGTTACGGCAAGACCATAAATGTGTGTGTGTGTGTGTGTGTGTGCGTGTGCATGTGTGTGTGTGTGTGTGGTAGAAATAAAATATTTAACATTCTGTTCGCTTGCATAAATGGGCCGTATGTAATGTATATGATCCCCTGTCATCTGCATTAAGAGGGCTTTCGTGGTTAATAAGAGAGGGCTTATTCATTTTGATTCCTCATGATATCAACGAGGCCCTCATGGCCCTGAAATAAACACGTTAAACTCAGATATTAACACAGTATTATATGCCAGCAATCTCTCTCTCACCTACGATAAAACTAAGCCCAGAAATGAGATGAAGCTGAATAAATAATCATGAATAATTCTTCCCCGCTAATGTTGGTTTATATCGCTGTGAATGCAAGCTTGACTCATTGACAAAATGGGATATCACTGTGTGTGTGTTGTGTGTGTGTATGTGTGTGTGTTGGGGTGGGGTGGGGGGGTGGGGGGTGGCGTTTCAATACTTTTCAATACTAGAACAAAATTGCATTTACTTCATCTCCATTATTCTGGAGATTGTACTTTGATCAGATTTCATCTCCCCCAATCTCATTGAAAGAGGCGCTAACAGGCCTCTCACTGGTCAATTCATGTAGCAGCGAATCTCGTTAAATAGCTGTCAAAGACAATTAGTAGCTCGACTGGCAACTTGCTCCAGCTCAGATAATGAGAGGATAATTCCAGAATGATCTTTCTCAATGCAGACCATACTGGTCGCAGGGACACAAGTTAGCCATGGAGAACCGCATTATGAAAATTAATAACCCAACACGCTCCTGGGTCCTCCCATAAATCTCTCATGCGGCATTTTTATTTTTTTATGGATTGATTTTGTTTATGAACTGAAGAAAGATTTGTGCAAAGTCAAAGCAGTACACACACACCCCCCCCGCCCCCCCCCCAACCCACACATATTTGCATTCCACTTGCTTTAAAAAATGGCTGTTCAAATTCTGTTTGATTACAAATGTATGGTCAAATGTATTTCACTTCAAATCCCTATGCCAGACAGTTTGCACCAGTGGCATTACAGTGGGTTTAGCTGACGCTTTTATCCAAAGAGACTTACAGTTGCTTAGACTGGAGCAACGTGGGGTTAATGACCTTGCGCAAAGGCCCAACAGGTGCGCAGATCTTATTGTGGCTACGGATTGAATCACCAACCTTGTGGGTTCCAGTCATGTGCCTTAGCCACGAGACTACAGGCTGTCCCCACAGTGGCACAAACTGTTCCGTGTGTGGTGGAAACGCATTTGATGTAGATGAACAGAACGCTCCAGAACAAGGTGGCAATTGTCCACTTACAATCATCTAACCGTTTAAGTGGCTGTGTTCCTTTCTCAGGGTACAGAACAAATGCTCTTTGCAGTACAATTTACTTTGAGTCGGTGTATAAGCTCGGTAATTCCCACTAAAATCCGGGGCTCATTTTGACCATGGGTATAAAGTGTTTATATATTTGTCGAGTTGTTTGCCTACACAAAGTGGCGCATTGCAACGCAGTTTACTGCAGATGAAGTGGAACCAGATTGCCGCACTCGACACAAAAACAATGTATTCCAGAACCTGGCACACATTTTCATAACTGTTTTTTATCACCAAATTTTCCATTTCCCCCCCCCCATGAAATCTGGAATGTACACTCGCACAAAATGTTAATTTCATCAGAGCGATGACAGATTCAGGACAGCGCAGACTGGCATGGCTGACTTCCACGGCACGTCTGCCAGACAGCCCCGCTTTAGTTCCAGCACTCTCTGCACTCACGGACTCCATCTTAAGGCCCATTCCCGCCAAGAACGATAACTATAACCACAACTATATGTCTATATGATTTTTTTAAATCGCTCTAACTCAAGTGGATTCCGACAGTGACGAATGACATTGTTGGGATCACATTTCAATACTATAAAACGTTGACAATTAAAAATCCGTCCAAACTGACACATTCAAAATGGTAGATGACATGGCCGAGAGACTATTGACAGAACAGTATCGTTCATCAGTGTGGATGCTCACATCGTTATAGTTATAGTTATGGTCATAGTTCTTGGTGTGAATGGGCCTTTAGAGTAACAACAGTGAGTAAAAGACCTCTCTATAATTACGTCAGCATCCGTACTGGTGAACGATACTGTTCTGTAAATAGTCTCTCGGCCATGTCATCTGCCAATGATGAACATGGATTTTGGTTGTCCATGTGTTATAGTCTGGAAAGTGATTCCAACGATATCATTCGGCACTGTCGTCGTTATTATAGTTGTGCCGTGGACTCCCACTGCAGCAAGAATGATTTTTAGAATGATACGTTTCTAGTTATCGTTGTAGTTCTTGGTGTGAACGAGCTTTAATGAATCACTTGCGTGGCAAAAGCATGTGTTTGCCCCTGAAATGCCCCTGAAATTCCCCTGCTCGCCCCCACAGACAGGTACATTTTGGCCTAGTGTTTGCCCATACAGAAATTGAATATTTTGTGATAATTTCTTAATAATGTATGTGGGCGTTATGGAAAATATAATGGTAAATATATTGCACTGCCATACATTTGAAAAATATTGACCCTTAAATTGCAGCAGATTATATGGCTGCAAGAGATTGTTGTTTGTTTGTTTTTTTTTTTTGTTTTTTTTTTGATTGGGCATTTGGCAAGTTGCTGAAGTTTGGCAGAAGTTGCAGATGTTTCACGCACAGCAGGGAGCAGAAACATGGCTGTCAGAGATTATCATTATTATTTTACTTATGATTTTTTTTTGATCGGCTGGGCATATTTGGCAGCAGAAGAGAGCTGGAGTTGCTGATGTTTCACGCGCAGCAAGTGACCAGAAACCAGAAGTGTTAAAATAACCGCATTAGGAACCGGGGGGGGGGGGGGGGGTAAAAGCTTCCAGTGACTCACATGCAGACGTACAGACGGACAGAAAGGAGGAAGAACACGAAAAATGGGGAAAATGATGAGAAATAAAATGGCTGAAAGCAGAAGAGGCAGTTCAGTAAGTTTAGAGGAGGTTGCCAAAAGGAATTAGTAATGACGGATAACAGCTGGGCGCTGAGTGCTTGGGCTTTAAATGTGCCTGAAAGCAGTGTGGGTCAGGGGAGCCACGGGGAGCCGGAGTCTCAGCCGGGCCCTCTCTTCCTGCCCAGTCAATCCCCTCCCCTGCACTTAGCCAGCTTACCCGCACCCTACAGCTGTGATTCTGCGGCTTGTGTGCGATCGGCGTTCTCCAAAGCTGCTACACGGCTGAGCTGCTACAAACGTCCAGGCCGCTCTCCAGCACATCCTCTGCAGTGGTAAAGGGAAATGGCTGGGACCCGCAAGGTCGGTGATTCGATGCCCGGTGTAGCCACAATAAGATCCACACAGCCGATGGGCCCTTGAGCAAGGCCCTGAACCCCGCATTGCTCCAGGGGAGGATTGTCTCCTGCTTAGTCTTATCAACTGACCGTAGCGCTGGATAAGAGCATCTGCCAAATGCCATTAATGTAATGAGATGTAACATAATGTAAAATCCCCCTCTACCCAGAGCATGTCACAGGTGCAGATCTGAGAATCACTATTAATACTAAGCGCGTCACACCGATGTTTCTCAACTCCAGACCGCGGGACCCACATGCCAGAAGGTTTGTGTTGTCACCAGGAACTCACACACCTGATTTAATGACTTGAACCAATCAAAGCACCACAAATGCCCTTGATTAGTTACATCAGGTGTGTGAGTTCCTGGTGACAAAAAAAAAGAAAACGTTGTGGGTCCTGAGGCCTGGCGTTCAGAAACGCTGCGTTCCCCATGTCACTTCACCCCACCAGGACGCTGCAGAGAGCGTACATTCATCTGGGCGGAAATTAATCTCCAAGGCCTCGTACACACTCGCACTAAAACCCGTTTCAGAAAGCGCTTCGGCTCAGTTAAACCGTCAAATCCACACTGTCAGGGGTTTCGAAAACATTTCGGTTTGAAAGCGCTCAGATGTAGGATCAAAAACGTTTGGATAACCCTTACTGGTTTTAGCCGTCGGTGTGCACAGGACTGGTTTCAGCCATCAGTGAGTGCGGCACTGCTTTTTTTCTACCCATAGAATCATTCTCATTGCCTCATAAACAATGGTTTTCCATTGGGGGTACTCAACAGTTTCGCACATCAAATCTTGATTTATTTTACTATAATAATTATGTTTCATCTCTGCATTATGGCGGCGGATCGCAGTTCAACATCAGTAAACGGGCGTGGGGAAACCGTGGCGGAAAGCGCACATTCGATGGGCCGTGATGCTCGTGCGTTAGTGTGACATGTACAGAAGAACAGAAGGTGAACTCTTCCTCAGGTGACTGAGAATGTCAATGCAGGACGGGATCGTACTCTGTCAGCAAGAACAGCCTGTCCACAACTACAGAGGGTTATATTACAGCAGGGTCGCAGTGCATAAACCCCTCATTAGACAGGTGAATGCACATCTGAGAGATCTGCGGTGCAGAAACCATAGGCACCGGTGTACAGAGATGTACATGGCCTGTAGCGCAGTGGTTAAGGAACATGGCTGGGACCCGCAAGGTCAGGGGTTTGATCCCCGGTGTAGCCACAATAAGATCCGCACAGCCGTTGGGCCCTCGAGCAAGGCCCTTAACCCTGCATTGCTCTAGGGGAGGATCGTCTCCTGCTTAGTCTAATCAACTGGACGTCGCTCTGGATAAGAGCGTCTGCCAAATGCCAATAATGTAATGTAATAATGTGGAGAAAAGGTGATCGGGTCAGATGCGCTACACCAGGAGAACAGCACAGGCCTGGAGGCGGGGCCCCTGCGGTGAGCTGTCCGTCCTGCTGGGCGAGGTCTGTTCCAGGATGACGCTGGGCGAGGTCTGTTCCAGGATGACACCGCCCTCGTTCACAGGGCGGGAGGGGTTGACTAGGACAGCGATGTGAATCAGGGCGCTGTGGTCTTCAGTCACCAGATCTCAGCCCAACTGAACACCTATTATGGGCCGACGTAACAGACCGCACTCTCTGCTAAAGCTGTTCTGGCAGCTTGTGACGGCCCCACACCTTACTCTGCTGGGTTTCCCTTTAATTTACTCAGATACTCTGCTGGTTCTCCCTTTAATTTACTCAGATACTCTGCTGGTTCTCCCTTTAATTTACTCAGATGCTCTGCTGGTTTTTCCTTTAATTTACTCAGATACTCTGCTGGTTTTTCCTTTAATTTACTCGGATACTCTACTGGTTTTCCCTTTACTTTACTCAGATACGATGCTGGTTTCTCTTTTAATTTCTCGCCCGTCTGTGTATATACAATTAGTGAGCACTTTATTACTTAGTTTTTAGACTTAAGCCTTCTGCTGCTGTAGCCTGTCCATTTAGAGGTTTGACGCGTTGTGTGTTCAGAGATGCTCTTCTGTATACCACTGCGTGGTAATTTGCATTACTGACACTTTCAACCAGTCTGGCCCTTCTCCTCTGACCTCTCTCATTAACAAGGCGTTTCTGCCCATAGAACTGCAGCTCACTGGATGTTATTTTTATTTTTCACATCATTCTCTGCAAACTCTAGAGACTGTTGTGTGTGAAAATCCCAGGAGATCAGCAGTTTCTGAGATATTCAAACCACCCTGTCTGACCGAGGAGTGATCGTTGGTGCCAAAGTCACTTAGATCATATTTCTTCACCATTATAACATTTGGTCTGAAAAACAGCTGAACCTCTTGACTACGTCTGCATGCTTTTATGCATTTAGTTGCTGCCATACGATTGGCTGATTAAATATTTGCATGAACAAACTGGCGCACAGGTCTCAGTAATAAATTGCTCACTGATTGCTCATATAGTCAGGCCGCGAAAAAAAAAAAAAAAAAAAAAAAATAATAATAATTCCAGCAGCTCCTTTCCCATGAAGTCAATTATACATTTGAGAATATGTTTAGGAGAATATGTTTAGGCAGGGTTTAAATAAGAGTTTGATAAATGCCGGGAGGCAGGTTTGATTTCTGTTTGTTAGCAGGAGCTAATAAAGGTGTCACTTGCAGTCTTCCTGAGACACAGCTTAGCCTTATTAATGACAGTCAGTATTGATTTAGCCTCGGTACGCCGTGTAATTAAGCCTTTGAGTGATGTTGAAGCATACACACACCATCATTAAACTAGCAGCGCTTTTTTTGTTGTTGTTTTGTTTTGTTTTAATTTCCCCTGGGTCTTCCACTTGAGTGGTGGATACTCTTTTGTAAGACATTCCGGTGAAGTCCAGCAATTTGGTGGGGGATTGGGGTGGGGGGGGGGGGGGGTGGGGCACGGCCTTCTGCTGTTGGGCTGGGTGAGGGGTTGAGGAGGATACATACAGAAATGGGCTGGGTTTTTAAAAACACGAATGCAGTCGCGAGGCAGGCGCAGTGCGCCAAGAACGCTGTTGGGATTATAGAGAAGAGCTCAGCACTTCAGCACACACACACACACACACACACAGACACACACACACACACACACACACACACCTTTCCATTTTCAAACTACGATTTGAGACTTTTGATTTTTCACATAATGGCCTTGGTTTGGTGCAGTACCAGAATGAAAATGTGCTGTTTGCACTGCTAAGAGAATCGTTGATTTAATGATGTAAAGACACAGCTCCACAAGTTAATGGTGTATGCAAATAGCAGACGAACAACCCGGTCTTCAGGTGCGCTGGAAAGCAGAAGTTCCAAAATCAAAAATGGGAGAACATCATTGAGACAGGATCCTAAAAATAAATCTACAATACGTCTCAAACAGATGTAGAGTGAGTTCAGACAAACCTTATATTTAATTAATACTACCATGTTCACAAAAGAGATAGTGCTAATCAACCCACATCCTCCAGGATTAAATCACAAATTACTGCCTTAAATACATTTTAAAAATACCTTAAATTCTTGTACTAATGACCCCCATCCCCAGTTGAGCCCAAACATCGTGTTAATGACCTGACAATAATCTGTTTTTAATAGTATTCACAGTCGGTGTCTGTGTTCATCTTTCACCTTGTCAGTTGAGCACAAAATACCCCTGAATAATGCTACCTACACAATACATTTAAGAGGGTTTTTCAGGAGGCCAGGCAGCCTGTAGCCTAGTGGCAAAGGTACATGACTGGGAGCTGTAGCCTAGTGGCTAAGGTACATGACTGGGGCAGCCTGTAGCCTAGCGGCTAAGGTGCACGACTGGGGCAGCCTGTAGTCTAGCGGCTAAGGTACATGACTGGGGCAGCCTGGAGCCTAGTGGCTAAGGTACTTGACTGGGGCAGCCTGTAGCCTAGTGACTAAGGTACATGACTGGGAGCTGTAGCCTAGCGGCTAAGGTACTTGACTGGGAGCTGTAGCCTAGCGGCTAAGGTACTTGACTGGGGTAGCCTGTAGCCTAGCGGCTAAGGTACATGACTGGGGCAGCCTGTAGCCTAGCGGATAACGTACATGACTGGGAGCTGTAGCCTAGCGGGTAAGGTACATGACTGGGAGCTGTAGCCTAGCAGCTAAGGTACATGACTGGGGCAGCCTGTAGCCTAGTGGCTAAGGTACATGACTGGGAGCTGTAGCCTAGTGGCTCAGGTACATGAATGGGAGCTGTAGCCTAGCGGCTAAGGTACATGACTGGGGCAGCCTGTAGCCTAGCGGATAAGGTACATGACTGGGAGCTGTAGCCTAGCGGATAAGGTACATGACTGGGAGCTGTAGCCTAGCAGCTAAGGTACATGACTGGGGCAGCCTGTAGCCTAGTGGATAAGGTACATGACTGGGAGCTGTAGCCTAGTGGCTCAGGTACATGAATGGGAGCTGTAGCCTAGCAGATAAGGTACATGACTGGGAGCTGTAGCCTAGCGGATAAGGTACATGACTGGGAGCTGTAGCCTAGCGGATAAGGTACATGACTGGGAGCTGTAGCCTACTGGCTCAGGTACATGAATGGGAGCTGTAGCCTAGCAGATAAGGTACATGACTGGGAGCTGGAAGGTTGGTGATTCAAGCCCCAGTGTGGCCACAATAAGATCCATACAGTCTTGGGCCCTTGAGCAAGGCCCTTAACCCAAAGTTGCTCTAAATAAATCTAATCTAAATAATTAAAAAAATGCATTAGTGTTATAAATATGTTGTTTATAGGGCAATAAATACATTTGTGAAGTATTATACAAAAATGTATCTTTTGGTCATATTTAAAAGGTCATATCTGCTTGGAGCCCATTCACTTTGGAATCTTTGAAGCTCAATATCTCAAAACTCTCAGGACGCAGACCGAACCTTATAATTCCCAGCTCACGATTTCCTTTCTGATTCCTAATCAACTTTTTCCCTTCAACCCACACCCCCTACTTTGGGAACCACAGGTTTACTCAAGGCACAAAGGCCCAGATTCCCCACGCTTTCTACGGCAGGGATAATGACAGTGAACCACCCACAAAAAAAAAAAAAAAAAAAAAAAAACCTGAAAAAAGTCTGCAGCTTTTATAGAACCAGTCATTTGAAATACGGTGAAATCGATTTGACAGCAGAGTGACAAAGCCACACCAACCACCAGGGGAAAAAAAAGCTTTTGATCATCTAAGTACATTGACCCCAAGCTGCTCGGCTCTCTCATAAACCATGCCAGCCAGCCAGCCAATTAAAGCAGCCCAGGGATAAGAGGTACACACACTGCCTTCTGCGCGGTCCCGTCAGGCTTTCGTATTCTAAAACACGCCCGGAGGTATGGCAGACTTGAGCAAACTCACTGCGTTAATTATGCTTGTAATTAATGAGCCGGGGGGGGGGGGGGGCTGCCTGGTGCAGTGTGACGCACTGTCACAGTGAGTTGTGACAGCGCCGGCCTTGGCCGCGCCGTAAAGGAGGCGGTTTAGCGGAGGAATTATTGTGCGCCGTCTTATCGCTCCGACTTCAAAGCGGTGTGGATTAGTCCGGCGTCAGGAAGCTTCGAGTCGGCTGAGGACCGGGGAAGCACTCCGTAATGCGTTTTTCCCCGCGAGCCCGGGGAAGAGGGAATGCCGCTCAGGGGGAAAAAACGCAGGGAGGATGACCGGAGCGCTGGCAGGGAAAAGCCAGGACGTCACGGGAACGTCGCGGGAACGTCACCGGAACGTTGCGGGAACGTCATGACGGTTTTCCCCACAGACTCCACACTGACACATTAATCGGGAAGGACAACAAGCCGTGTGTGCACTCGAATCTGACCACTTTCCCATTCTTTAATCACATAGAGTCTCAAGACTTCTGCACAGCACTGTATCTGCACACATCTCTTTGGACAGGTACTGTAGTCGTCTCCAGAATTACATTACATTACATGTTATTTCGCTGATGCTTTTATCCAAAGCGACTTACAGTTGATTAGACTAAGTGGGGGACAATCCCCCCTGGAGCAATGTGGGGTCAAGAGCCCCATTCAAAGGGGTTTGAACCACCAACTTTGCAGGTCCCAGTCATGTATAGTACAGTGCTAAAGTCTTAGGCACCTGTATAACAATCTGTACAGATAAGATTATTTAAAAAAGAATTCAATGAAAGGTGCTAAATAAACGTACTATACATTTTACATTACATTTTAGTAATTTGGCAGATCAATATTATTGATCAAATCAATATTTTTTCACTTCACTGTCTTGCAGTTCTATAAGACAATCAGCAGGGATGTTGTTCCAAGTATGTTGGAGAACTTGCCACAGTTCTTCTGCAGACTTTGGTTGGCTCCTTGCTTCTGATCTCAGAAAGCCTTGATCAAGTTTTTATGTAAAAAAATAGTCAATTGCTTTTATACTAACACACACACACAAAATATAATAAAGTCAAGGGTTCCTAAGACTTCTGCACAGTGCTGTACCTTAGCCACTACACTACAGGCTGCCCAAGTGAAAGTAAGGCAGTCTTGGAAGATGGCTACAGACGTCTCCATCAGACGTCTCCTGAACTATCGACGTGGAGCGAATTTGCCCAGGAGCACAAGGCTCTGAAAACGGCCTGTTCATTTGACCACCATTCCCTGTAAAGCACTGATCAGTGGTCTTTCTGCCCTGCTCATCAGTAAGGCCTGCTGTTGATAATAATGTGCACTGTAATGTAAAGCAATAGCACCCGGCTCCGGGGCAAAGATGGTTGGCTAAAAAAACGATCCCTTACTCCTGTGCTTTTATGAACATACTTTTCTTTCAGAGGGAAAAAAAACAAAAACAAAAACAAAGGATGGATTTTAAATCTCTGAAAAGTGCCGTGACACACACTGTCAACAATAAAAATGATTTGAGTGTCAACCCAGGATTTGGAGAGGGTTTATATACTGCATCTTTTTGTTCACAACATATTTCATGCATAAAGTATCTAAAATATATCTAAAGGGAGAACGTTTACATTTTACTGAGTTACTATATTTCGGACTACACTATCTCTCCAATATATTCACAAATCTCATAAATCATTGCAGAAGACGAGTGTGTGGTGTCATTCTCGCACAAAATATGAGAAACAGGGGTGCCAATAATTTGAGCAATTCTGATTGAGTAGGTTGCTCAAAGGTACAACGACAACATCCCAAACCCACAACCTGAGGAACAAGCGCAGTACCCCCAATGATTAAACTTCCCTGCCACCGTCACACTGCCTTTTATCCCCGCGATGGCTCCTCAAAATGGCACCCGCTGCTGCCTGCCACCGTCTCCCCGGGGAGCGTGCTGCCTCCCTCTGGAGAATTGCTGCGCTTCAGTCCTTGATATTTGCGCTCGTGTTTGCATTGCGAGCGGCTCTGGGTGACACCCACATTTAAATGTCAGCGAGCAGGAATGGTGCGCTGCCGTCTCTCTCCTCCCGTCTGTAAACAGAAAGGGTCTCAGAAAGCGCGCCTCTTCTCTTCGACTCGTCCGCTGGGACCGACCGAGCAGCCATTACAGAAACCGTAACAGTAGTGTCCAGTAGTGAATAAGTTCAGTAAATACTGATTTACTGAAGGACTACACTCATCTCCAAAACAATGAGTCCGCTTAGAGGTAGTTTTCAGATCAGGTGCAAGTATTCATTATGTATTTATATTATATTATTATATTATGTAAAAAGGTCATGAAGCATTCATATACTACACTTATGGGTGGCGTGTAGCATAGTGGCTAAGCTACATGACTGGGACCCGCAAGGTAAGTGGTTTGATCCCTGGTGTAGCCACAATAAGATCCGCACAGTCGTTGGGCCCGTGAGCAAACCCCTTAACCCTGCATTGCACCAGGGGAGGATTGTCTCCTGTTTAGTCTAATCAACTGTACGTCGGTCTGGATAAGAGCGTCTGCCAAATGCCATTAATGTCATGTGATGAATTAAATCTCTTTTTCAGTTCAGCAGCAATGGGGAGCGATACAGGAGCTGATCTGTGAACCACACGTGAGAAACCCGGGAAGGAGGGCCCGGGCCCCAGAGCCACATCCTTCATTTTTCTCCTCCTTTTCTTTTCTCTCCTCCTGTCTCCATCCATCAGGAGAGGCCAGGAAAAAGAAGTGAAGATGGGTAAATCTGGAAAAAGCGTGAATCAGGCAAATGGAATGTCCTTGCTCCTTCAAACATGAGTTGAAAGCCATGTCAGTTACAGACGGGGCAGATGGGGAGTGGTGGATCCACAGGTCGATCATTTATACGTCAGGCTTTCAAAAAAAAAAAAAACTTCCACAAAGGATGTTTTATTGCACAGAGGAAAGATATGGAGTTCCTAACTTCCACACCCCACTCAGACCCTCATACACCGGACTCACACACACACGCACACGCACACACACACACACACACGCACACGCACACGCACACGCACACGCACGCGCACACACACACACACACACACACAGTCCTTACACCCCGCTCAGACAGCGCGCTCGCACACACACACACACACACACGCGCACACGCACTCACACACACACACACGCGCACACGCACACACATAGTCCTTACACCCCGCTCAGACACCGCGCTCACACACACACACACACACACACATACACACACACACACACACTGACACACCCCGCTCAGACCCTCTCATACCCCACTGCATTATTCATCTCCTGAATCCATCCTTAGACTAAGAGCAACTCCCCCTCCTGCACGATGCTCATGAAATTATTACGACTGGATTTCTGGGTGTTTGACGCTGTGGACCGGATGTTCATGCGTTGGTTCACAGATAAGTATAGGAATGCCATAGGCACACCTGCTCTGGGCCTCTAAGCCCAGTCCACATCAAACAGCCAACTTGAGACGAGACAAAATGGAAGGAAGCGCAGAACGGCCAAATTGAAATCTCAGAAACTAGGCAGTAGTCCACACCAAAGCGCCAAGTAAACAAATAAACAAATGTTTCCATAACAACAACCCTGCGTGCTTGACTGTTTATTTTCTTCTAGTGACCTTTATGTATGTGTTTTGGTTAGCTAGCAAACATTAATGTTGTAACTGTCTGTATTTATTGCTTGGTACCATGTTTCTTTTGTTTGTTTTTTTTAGCTTCGTAAACAGTGTCTGACACTGATGCAGTTACGCCACGACTGGCTGCTCTTCCAGTGAAGAGCTTTGTGATTGGTTGAGATAGTATGTTTTGTCTATTACGTAGCCCTACGTTCTCAAACGAGTCGACACCAAACGAGAACAGACATTCTGAAACTGTGTACTGCAAAAAATGTTTTCCTAAAACCATCTCAAGTCGTCTGTTTGATGACTGGGCTTACCAGTCTTCGGACAGCCTGGAAAAAAACACACTATTTCTCACTATATTCACTCAGTTCAGTTATATGTGATGTGTTCATTCAGTCCTAGTTATTGCTTTTTACGTGGAACAATCACTTCTTGGATCACTTCTTACACTAATAACATTAAAAAAACAGACACTTTCGGTTGTGACTATTTTCAGAAATTTGGACGGGAAAGTAATTGGATATTGAAGGGTTTACAGAATCACTCGATCTTCGCGCGCAGTATTTCAATAAACGAAATCCTGAGGCTGCACTGCGTCCCTTAACGAACGACCATGAGCAGAGAACAATTAAGCAACATCACGGCCTTTACGTTTAAGTAATGGTCCTGTCAAACCCGATCCCTCTGTGGGAGCAGACGCCCGCCTTTCAGGAGCGAGAGGGGGTAAGGAGAGAGGCACCTGAAGCAGAAAACCATCCCAAATATTTTTAACAAGGAGTGCGGGGAAAGGTTCTCCCAAGTGTCACGTTTAAAAAATAAATAAATAAATAAAGCGACAGAGGGATTAATGATACCCTCATTCAACAGGCGTTGCCATGGCAACTGAAATATTTTGAGCGTGGCAATATATCAAAACATTAGTGTCATAAAGCACCCCCCCCACACACACACACGCACACACCACCCCAAGCCCTACACTGGTGTAACAATGTATACAGTAAAAATGTTGGGCCAGTTGACTAGTTGGGATCAGGTTGGGATCGCCACCACTCCCCCTCATACTTAGGAATAACCTCTAAAGAGATGAGGACCGAGAGATTCAACCTGGCGCTGCGATTAATTCACGTGTCACCAAAAAGAGGGAAAAAAAAGAAAAAAAAGGAGACATAATTCCATACAGGAGATGGCATGGGAGGGGATCAGGATGGCAGCAGACAGATGGTGCATCTGTTATACCAGCAGTAATTTAACCAGAGTTGCGTAACAGCGCTGATAAAAATATCCTCTCTTACTCTCGCACATGCGCACGCACACACACACACGCACGCACGCACGCACGCGTGCGGGCACATGCACACAAACGCACACACACACACACACATAGGCGCGCGCACACACACACATGCGCGCACACACACACACACAAGTTATGCAGCTGATACTGCACAGCTAAGCTAGTCCTTAGCATCGGCTCTCCACCTGATCGCATCTTTGTGTGTGTGTGTGCGTGTGTGTGCGTGTGTGTGTGTGTGTGTGTGTGTGCGCGCACGTGTTTGCATATACAGTATAATTCGCTATTCTTTCTGTATCATGCACATGCCTTTCCTCGTCAGAAGGACATTTTCTCCTGCGAAATGTCATCTCTGTAGCTCTGGATAAGAGCATCTGCTAAATGCCAAACTTTATTTATTTCTTTATTTTTTTTATAAGCCTCGGAGCAAAACACAAAAAAAACGCATCTCATTCGTTCTGCTCCTGGACATGTTTTTTGTTTGGAAATAGTTAAATATGTTTTTGTGTGTTATATGCTCTATAGAATTGGAGGTACTCTCTATTTGTGAATGCTTTTTCCATTGGTCTGTGAGATTTATTAAAGTATCTACAGAGCTGTTGTACATTATCCAATGTAATGGCTATTATAATGTTATACAGTGCTTTTTTTGTTGCTGTAAATGCAGT
Source organism: Conger conger (assembly GCF_963514075.1). Classification (NCBI taxonomy): domain Eukaryota; kingdom Metazoa; phylum Chordata; class Actinopteri; order Anguilliformes; family Congridae; genus Conger; species Conger conger. The sequence continues at coordinate 47,918,746 of NC_083769.1, read as the reverse complement.
GCTTCCCTACATGACTATGTTGAAAATCTTTGCAATTACCTGAACCTATGTAGTTAGGGCCCTCAGCATATAAAAGGCTTTATTTGTTTTTCAGACTACAGTCCCAGAGTAAACTTTAATTGTATTAGTTTTAACTTTTCGTTTTTATTTTACCCACTTTCTGTGTGCCATTGTGTGAATTTAGTGCTTTAGTTTGACAGACACATGCATTATTTAATAACAAATAGAAAACTCAAATCTTCCTTCCCATTCTCCCAATGGAGACTCTTTGTGTTCTGTCTCAAGTTGTGCATTAGGTGTGTTTCCATGGGTTTTGGAAGCAGCGGGGTTTTTTTGGCAATTCTTCTGCAAAGCTAGATGGACAGTAAGGTTGGCCTTCCAGCTCCACACTGCAATCACTGTGTGTGTGTGTGTGTGTGTGTGTGTGTGGGGGGGGGGGGGGTGTATGTGGATGGGTCTGTGTGTGTGTGTGTGTGTGTGTGGGTCTCTGGGTGTGTGTGTGTGTGTGTGTGTTCAGTTCAGTATTGTGCTCAAGTGTAGCATAGCATTGTACCTGAAAATAAAACCTGCAACCTTTTGGTTACATGCTCACTTCCTTACTCATTATCCTACACCACCTTACTAAAACAGTGCCTTTAGTGGATGAGCCACCCTGTTGAAACAGTGTCGACATGTATTTGCTGTTAACCACCAAAGTAATGATGATACGTAAACATATATAAAAATATATATTAATATACAAATCGATGTGAATTATGGACTGAGAGGAAAGAGTGCACCGTGTTTAGGAGGAATCTGGTCTGCAGTGAACAGGTCTGAGCATGCAGACAGTGGCATTGCGGGCTGAGAGGAAACAGGGTGGAAATGACAGAGTGACAGCGGGGGGCGAGCATTAACGGAGCCGCGCTCGTTATTCAGACCGTCCGCACGGGCAGGACCTAATAACCACTGCGACACACACACACCTCCTGATCGACGGACACTTAAATCAGACCCGCGGAGTTAATGCTATAACTATAACTCCGAGCGAGAGCTGACATTTCTGCTGGTTTCTTCCCCCTCGCGAGGAGACTAGGCACATAATTTCCTATTCTTGTTATGAGTAATTCAATTACACTTTACAATAAGTTGCAGCTAGCCCTGCGTAGATAAACCGTGGCTAAATGGGTAACAATTGCTTATTACTGATTATATACAGTTTATAGCTGCAGCCAGATGTAATTAAATAGAATTTAATTTTCGTTTTGATTTGCAGTTCATCGAGCAAGATCTGCTCTTTAAAGATATGTTATAAATACCTTAAACACTAATTAGTGCTGTAGAATTAGCGCACGGATGCCTCCTTTGCTGTTGTAAAGAAAGGCGCATACACTCAAGAACAAACTGTGATAACATGGGATCAACAAAACGCAAAGCTCATAAAGTGTTGATTATGTGCCTCCCGTTTTTGCGCCAAAAACAAGGAGAGAATGCGTGAAAGACATTTATTAAGCATTCTGAGTATTAATCAAAGAGACGGCACTCGATATGTGACACAGTGACCGACAGAGAGACCGTGGAGTCATGCCGTTGACGGCAGTGATTATAATTGCTGCCAGATCATCATGCATCAAGATCAGAAGAAGAAGAAAAAAAGAAGAAGAAACAGCTTGGACAGGAATCTCGGGGAAAATAATACAATGCAACAGGTTCGGCCATTTTGTGACACTGACTCTGAATACGTGTCCTCCCTGCAGAGTCCGCTGCACTGCCGGTTCTGACTCGCGCGCGGTCCGCCTGTCGGGTGGTCCCCGGCCCGTTTGCCCGGCTTGTGAAGTCTGAACATTTTGTGCTTCTGACCTCACGATGTCCCACTATTTGCCTTCACATCCCCGGCGGATCTTCTCTTTACTCCGTCCTCTGAAGTCATCCGACCCGCTGGACTCTCCTCGCCCACGGTGAGCCGTGGTGTCCATTTTGTTCTGAACATGACCGTACCCCTCCTGCCCCATCACAGCCGGTTCTCTCCTGTCAGATCTCACTTTTCCCTTCGTGTTGAGTCTCCTCTCCCCCCCCAGTTGGTCTGTTGTACGCGTTTATTTTGTGGCTATTATCAAATCAATAATTTCCTGCAAAATATTTTTCCTTCACTGATTTTGTTTCTTTACACACATTACGCTCCGCGCTTCATGGATCAAATGTACCATTAAAATGAATCTATAATACCGAATCAGGCTTCATGACTTGTTTTCATGGTCATAAGCAGCAGTTTGCTATCTGATATAATGTATATAGTAGGACTCAATTTGGATTTTACATATTTTTTTTGACAGAACTATGCAAGAGTGGATATTCACCCAAGCAGACTTCAAACAGAATGTACTGCACGTGTTTAAAGGATGCCAGGCCAGCTCAGACACCGCCCAGCTGCTCACGAGACCGGCAGACACGGGAACGAGAGATCGGCCGGAGCAAGCGAGACGTCAGAACTACGACGGGTTGCGGAAGCGGAGACATGGCGGTCTCCAACTCCACTGGACCATTCATGTCTTTCGTGTCTTTAAAAGGTTTCATTTATTTTTTCAAAGCCAGCGGTTCGTTCTGAGGGCTGCGCGCTGATTTCCAGACAAATCTGCAACATACTTTACCCCGACAGCAGACCCAGTGCACGCTGCCCACAGCAAAATCTACACGGTGCGCCAAGTCTGTTTGATCACGGCATGACTGCTGCAACCACAGGCCGGAAGGCCGGGACGTTACTCAGAACACTGTGTCCAGGTGAAAGACAAGATCTCACAGAGATGGAGCGACAGAGCGAGAGAGGAGGGCGGAGAGGGGGGGGGGGGAGAGAGATGAAGGGGAGAGAGAGAGAGAGAGAGAGAGAGGGGGCGGAGAGGAGAGAGGGGAAGAGAGAGATTTTGTTTGAATATTTGAATCTTTTATATTTATTGCTGTTGTTATTACATTTATGTTTGCTATTATTTTGATTGATAACAATCCTTTGCAAAGATTTTTAATATGTCATGCCAATAAAGCAATTTGAATTTGAGAGAGGGGAGAGCGAGAGAGCGAGAGAGAGAGAGAGAGAGAGGGAGGGAGGGAGAGAGACAGACACAGAGACAGAGAGAGAGAGAGAGGGAGAGAGAGAGGGAGACAGAGAGGGGGAGAGAGAGAGACAGAGACAGAGAGAGGGGGATAGAGAGCCTTTTCTCTCAAACTCATCTCTCATGATGATGTCATTTGCCAGTTTGTCTTTTGTCCAGGCGTGCAGAAAAAAAGCGGTTCCTTTTAATCCTTTTCTGAAGGAGACAAAAAAGTGCAGTTCCCGTTTAGTCTAAAGGATATCAAAATTATGAAGTCTTTTTCAATATTCAGAACTAGACGAGAAAGCCTGCACGCTTAGTCATTTAATATAAAATGTTTCTCATTGTAGTTGAAAGGAGCATGATAGCTTTTTGACATTATTCAAGCATTTAAAGCAACTTGCCCTGTGGGTAGTTAGCTCCGTATGCAAGAAATCCTCTATTTCACTGCAGCCTCTATGCTCAACCAATACAGTATATTTTATTTTTCACTCTAACATTGTCGAACACTAGGATTTTAACTCATTCATTCAGTTGGATAAATTCCATAGACTGAACCTGGCGATGTCGCCTCTGGCCACATCTTGATCCAGATGTGAGGTCCCCCTTTTCAACAGAAAGGCCGTGTGTTCAGTGCAAGAGGGTCCTCTAACGGAAGAAGAGGATTTTGGGGGTTTTAAACTCTATCCGCAGTGGTCCACTTTTTAAAGATACTCATCTATTTTTTTTTAAAATAATCTCTTAACCCCAGGAAGAAAAACTAATCATGAAATGAGAATTCATTACCCTTTGAGTGGGCCAGGCTCTTGAACCAAGATTTACTTGAAACTCAGAGTAGTGCATTAAAAAAGGTCCTGTCATCAGATTGTTAGAGATTTTGAAGACTGGCGATGCAAAAGTGTCTACAAATATCTTAAAACGATGTTCGACATAATTTGTCTCGTTAGACGCTTGTACTGTATGAGGCTCTGTATTCCACAATTGTAGATTTGTAATCAAGCTTTCATTAAAGGGTATTGTTCATACATTTTGGTTTCACCTTGAAACTACAGCACTTTTTGTGTCAATTTCAGGACACAATAATGTTTGGGGACATGTGAACGTTAAAGAAGTTCTGTTTAGTATTTCTCCTCAAATACTTCACATGCAATGACTGCTTACTGTTTCAGGCCCAAAGACACCACCAGGGGACGTCTTCTCTGGTATCTCCTCTGGCCATGCTCTGCCAGGCCTGTATTGCAGCTATCATCCGCTCCTGCTTATTTTGGGGGTTAGTTGCCTTAAGTGTTTTTACACTTATAATAATAACTTAATATGCATTAAACTTTCACACGGACATTCATACCAGATGTTATATGGACATACATTTGACTGTAATTAAGGGCGGGTCACAGAAAAGTCCTTAGCTAAATGGTTCAGGGATTTATAAAGTTTGGGAAGGACTGATATAAGTATGTCATTATTAAGTACAACTACATGAGTACATTTACGCGGTATCTACTTCTTTTATGGCTGAATTTATTATATGTATCTTTTATGATCGTTAAGGCATAAGACACTAATATTTCCTTTTATGATCATTAGGCATTAAGTAGACACTTAAGGCAGTGTGGGTGTTCTTCTCCACCTCCTCCACATGACTTACTGTGAGGTATTATCACTGCTGAGCTGCGTTCGAGTGCCATAGATCAGCAGAGCAGTGACAATATCTGACAGTAAGTCATGACTTGGAGTGTATTATTGCAATTACTCCTGCTTGTGTATTCTCGCATAATGACAAAACATCTGAGCAGACATTTGAAAGGGGCTGCAGGCAGCCGAGGAGAAGATGACTTCTGACCGAACAGCTCGTCTACAGCTACTTCTACCATGATTAATGAATTGATTATAGTTTAATTATCTAAAACACACGAACGTGCTTATTACAGTATTGTGCACACGTTATATAGTACTGTCGTAGTTTGTGTGGTTTCCTCTGAAAACTTTTCTCCATTGTAAATGCATGTAGGCTCCGGTCTTCAGCTCGATGCGGTCTCACGGATGCGTTGCCTGCCATCCTGTGCAGATTCCCTTGTTCGTGAAACTCGTGTGGAAACCGCGATATGGATCCTACTAACATGAGGCTAACATGAGTCAGTCCCACTGGGGAGGAGTGTATGTCAAATGAATAAATGCACCTGCTTTAGTGAAAATCTCATCTCTTCCACAGGGAGTTACGATGATTTCAATGGAAATCGGTCTTAGTCTATTGCAGGGATCGGCAAGGACTGCAGGGTTTTCCACCCTCCCTTTACCTGGGAGTCAGGTGTGAAGACGGTCTTGCCAATCGGTAGAACTAATTGTTCAGCTAATTACCTGGGAGAAACGAAAACCAGGACCAGGATTTGGATTCGATGTCCAGATTTGATGAAAGCTGGTCTATTGGTTATTATTATTATTGCTATTATTATATTTCAAACAATGGTCTGCTCCGGTTCCCATACGTTTCCAGAGCTGAGAAAAGAGCAACCGGAACACATCTCAGCACATTTATGACATTGAGGAAAGATCAAGCAGTAAATCCAGTTGTAAATAGATTTTTATTTTATCGAGCACTTCAGCCAGGCTATTGTAGGAAAGAAACATATTTTTCTAAGTATTGAAGGCCAGTCTACTGTTTGACTATATCACCATGACAACTTTATGGTGATGTATGGCGCAGGGGAAGGATTGAGCGTGATTCTGTAACTGTCGCAGGAAGCGCCGTCTTCAGAACTCATAAAGCTGGCAGACAAGCCCGTTGTCAGAAAGGCTTTTTTTTTTTGTTTCCCATTTCATCTTTAGAGATTAAAAGGCTCTAATCTTGTACCCATGACTGCATTTCAGCGAGACTGTCATCAGGCAGATCATACAGATGAGGGTGACAGGGAAACCCTGCATGTTAAACGACAATAAGGCTGGGGAGAGCCTTTCTGTGATTCTCACAAAATGGCAGACACCTCCTAGTGCTGCTCACAGACAACAAATTTGTCCACAAAAATATTGCGAGGGTTCATGTGTGTGGACAATCACTCAATTTCCATTTCATTCCATTTGTTATTTAGTTGACGCTTTTATCCAAAGTGACTTACAGTTGATTAGACTGAGGAAAGCCATTGACCCCACAGTGCTCCAGGGGGGATTGTGCCCTGCTTAAAGGCCCAACAGCTGTATGGATCTCATCGTGGCTACACTGGGGCTTCAACCACAAACCTTCCGGATGCCAGTCATGTACCCTAGCCACTAGGCTACAGGCTGCTTAATCTCAAGACTCCAGATTACATTGATCATCTCTGGCCATGGATTTAATTTAAATCGATGATTTTATCTGCATTTAGGCATTTGTCAGATACTCGTTTCCACTGATTTTGATATTTTAAATACTGTACATATAGTCCATGTTTACAGCTGGATATCTTTACAGAGGCAGTGTGGGTCACGTTTATGGGTACAACAGCAACACCCCAACTGGGAATCAAACCCACAACCTACTGTATGAGACTCAAGCCTAGCTCCCAAACCATTATTCTGGACTGCCACGCCCAGTGTGTTTCTGGCCTGAAGTATAAACAGTAGAACTTTATTTGAAGGTTCCTATACAAGAGCGATATAACTCCTTCATAAGCACTACATAGCACATTCATAAGCAATACATAAGCATTCATAGGCGAGTATGTCACTAAACGCAAATGGGAATACGGTGCATGTCAGCAGCAAGTCACAGTACCTTCAGAAACCAAGTGGACTGACACAAAATCCTTATGACGGTACTGATCATCATAATAGATTTCAGTAAGATTTCAGGCCTACAGGATTGGCCGAATGTAGACGCAGAGCCACAGAGTTTCAAATCCACAGGAAACCATGTGACCATGTAGCCCTTCCTGAACAGTGTGTGTGGTTTCGGAAGACACTAAAGCTGATTTACAGTTGATTTATGGGTACTTGCACAATAGAAAATTGTCTGTCTACCAAAGCCGTTTTCTAAGGGGGAATAATTATTTTGTGTTCTGCTTACGAGGCAAAGTGTTATCTGTACATATTTTATATGCGTTCTCCGGTGCTGAGGACCACGGTCCAAAATGCAGCTGGGAAGGGAGGCCAGTGAAGGGAACAGTAATGATGTCAGAAAATGAAGTGCTTTCCGGCCGGTAATTAAAACAGGACTGAAAGTGCCTGGGCCCGCTAAGTTGTGTGAGCCGGTGGATTGCTCTATAAACGAGCCATTAAGCGCCAGGGGAAGTTGTGTGTAAATATTCCAGCCTCTTCCAATCACACAACCTCCAGGAAAGAGCGATTGCTTCTGGCACCAGTTCAATATTTAAGCGATTCGCAGGTGTCAAGGCAATCAAGGTGCCAGCCAGGCAGATGTTACCGATGTACAATTAAGCTTTAATGTATCAAAGATCCCGGAGGGGTTTCTGGTCCCCGAGGGATCTGCGATACATTTCGGAGATGTCAAGTCGTCCACCGGTGAAACAGCTGAACCAAACGGTAAAGACAGGCTGTGTGAGTGTTCATGACATAATGCTGTGTTTCTGTGGAGCTCACAGACCTTATCCCATCTGCTGACACGCCGCAGACTGAGTCAGGCCTGATCTCCGTAGGCCACACCCCCTCATCGCTTCTCTCCTGCATGTGGCCTGGGAGGTTCGGCAGAAACTAGTCATTTCATCAGTGAGAAATGGCAGAAAGGATGAAAATAACACACTCTCTCAGACACACTCTCGCTCACACACACGCTCACACACACGCTCACACACACGCTCACACACACATTCTTTAGGTCTCAGTATGGTAGCAAAACACAACAGCAAAAGTAAAATGCAAAAACTGCCCTAGAGTGCAGATTCAACTTGCAAAAACAAAAGAAACAGGGTATTTTTGCACCCTGAACAGCAAAATACAAAAACAAAAGAAAACACAAAAACCAAAACCAGCCCTGAAGTGCCAAATGCAGGCAAACAAATCTAACTCTAATGTTGAATATGCACCTTCAAGGCAAAGGATTTGTTTTGACATTTTGGTTTTGTAATTGTGTTTTGTACGTCAGCGCCACTAAGGTGAAATGAGTTGTTTTGCAGTATAAAGCACAGGAGCATGTAGAAAGCGCCAGGAGATTCTCCATTTTAAAATGAACTCTTATGTGCCATGTTCCTATTGTTTGTGTTCCCATCCTAAATTTGGAGATCCATTTTAAAAGCAAAGTTTCTAAAGCAACTGTGTGTGAAAGTTTAGTCAGCATACTTGTTTTAAAACCTTTTCAAATTTTATAATGGTGCTACTGTATGTACTGTGACATCTGTTGTGTTTCTGAACTGATTACTACCATGAATACGTTCTATACAGGAAGTCGTCGACTCACGACCTATGCAACTTACGACCGTTCGCCTTTACGACCGCAACTATAATGTGTAGAAAGATGATACTGTGCAGTACGTATATTGGTTTTAACAATAATGAACAAAAAGAACGTTGTTAAAATATGTAAGATGATAACAGGACTAAGACTGGTGATATAATGGTTATAACAATAATGAAAGAAAATATTGATAAAATATGACAAAGATTATTATAATATCATTACACAGTATAATATATGTAAGGTAATTATAACAATAAGGCCGACTTACGACTAGTTCCACAGACGACCGGTCGGTCGGAACCAATTACGGTCGTAAGTCGACGACTACCTGTATTTATTACTGCCAGTAACACTTTTATATAAAGTATATGTTCGTGTCTTTTGCAGAGGTCAAACTGCACCAATCGTTCTAGCTGACATCACGTACTATTATCAATTACATTCGCTAAATACAGCACAGTAAGGTGATTTCAGCAAATAAAATGTCTGTTTATACACAACCGTCCGAGCCTACAATAAATGTTGGCCGATATCGCTGCAGGCTTTGTTATGACGGCTACTCAAGCAGAGCATTTTAAAAAAAACAATGCAGCGACCTGACAAACTGATTACTAAAAACATTTCCAAAGTCCATGCTCGTGGTAGAATGATAAATTGTAATTGAGGTAACTTACCGTTAACCTTTGAGACAGTGTAATGTACCCTTAACTATATGTTAAGTGAATAAAACCCTACGTTGAAAACGTCAACCACACATTTCTCCTAGCTTTTGCCTCTTCTCCTTTATTTTCTCTCACCACAGTTATTCCATAAAATTCCAGTTCTTGCCAGATTGACATTATGACAGCCAAATACATCACAATTCTAAAAAACCTTTACAATTTTATGAAAGGGGTGATCATTCTTATACAGTACGTGCATATTTCAAGTCCGGAAAAATCATGAAGCGATGTGGCAGTTAGATGAAGGAAAGGTTTCTGAAAAAGAAAAGTTGTGAAATGTGATGAGAACACAACTGGAGGGTTAAAAAACCAAGGACATGTGACCGGCAGGACTGCATTCTCCCTCGCCCTTGCTTGGCTTCATAAATTCAACAACAAAAGTCATGACAGCAAATAGGCGGCTTAGTGGCTACATCTGAACTTCTCTGGACAGCCCTATTAGTTAATGAACTGGACAGAAAGCATACCTGTGAGCATGCATGAGAGACAGGGAGATCTATCCGTCAGAGTCTCTTCATTATCGTCTCACTGTAGCTGTAAATTGTAAAATGTGCGCGGGATTTCAACAGATTGCAAGGGTAAACAGTCCTTTATTAAAACGGTATCTGAAAGGCTGTCACCATCAGTCATGTTCACACTCATTGCATTCTTGTTTGAAGTTAAGAATTTACTTACAGTCCAGTAATGGCGTAAATAATAAATGACTCCATCTGCACGACTGAAATGGCTTCTTAATCTCGCTCTGTCCTGTTTTATATAGATGACTTACAGAATCAAAGCAGCATTGCACAATCACACAAAATATTCATCCCGTCCCAATTTGAAGCTGCGTGCCAGGAATGCCTTTGATCTGACTGCCTTCTTGAATGCATGCCATAAAATGGAAACCTGAGAAAACCCTACAGGAGGAACGTGAAAAAATTGTGTTTGAGTACATACAGTGAAGGTTTAACAAGTAATATTTCAAACAAGTTATACTTTTACTAGCGTTCTCTATTTTTATGCTCAATATCGAATGGCAAGTAATAATTGTACTGTATGCCAGTGCTAACATTGCAATACTAGGGCCAACTGCAGTTACTGAATCAAATAACTGCAGTTACTGCATCAGAGAACTGCACAGTTACTGCACACATACTGAATCAGATAACTGCCCATATAATGAATCAGATAACTGCACACATACTTAATCACTGAACCACACATTTACTGAATTAGAGAATTGCACAGCTACTAAATCAGATAACTGCACACTTACTGAATCAGAGAACTGCACACATTGAATCAGAGAACTGCACACATTGAATCACAGAACTGCACACTTACTGAATCAGAGAACTGCACACTTATTGAATCAGATAACTGCACACTTACTGAAACAGAGAACTGCACATTTACTGAATCAGAGTACTGCACACTTACTGAATCAGAGAACTGCACACATTGAATCAGAGAACTGCACACATTGAATCAGAGAACTGCACACTTACTGAATCAGAGAACTGCACACATTGAATCAGAGAACTGCACACATTGAATCAGAGAACTGCATACTTACTGAATCAGAGAACTGCACACTTACTGAATCAGAGTCAGAGAACTGCACACTTGCTGAATCAGAGAACTGCACACTTACTGAATCAGATAACTACACACTTACTGAATCAGAGAACTGCACACTTACTGAATCAGAGAACTGCACACTTACTGAATCAGAGAACTGCACACTTACTGAATCAGAGAACTGCACACTTACTGAATCAGAGAACTGCACACTTACTGAATCAGAGAACTGCACACTTACTGAATCAGAGAACTGCACACTTACTGAAACAGAGAACTGCACACTTACTTAAACAGAGAACTGCACACTTACTGAATCAGAGAACTGCACACTTACTGAATCAGAGAACTGCATACTTACTGAATCAGAGAACTGCATACTTACTGAAACAGAGAACTGCATACTTACTGAAACAGAGAACTGCATACTTACTGAATCAGAGAACTGCACACTTACTGAATCAGATAACTGCACACTTACTTAAACAGAGAACTGCACTGCTACTGAAAAGGTGATGCAGCAGCTGCATGATCAGCCAGAGGAGCTGCTGTTAAAACTATACAACAATAAAAACTAGTTTGTCTGAATGTATGATTATAATCCCCGTTCAGATTCATTAGTTAGTTCATTCATTCAGTCATTTCTTTGCAGTGCAGGTCAGTCTGTGTGGCACATCATGGCAAAAGTAAGAAATGCATTAGCAGTAAGCACATAGAAATGTACATTGATCATGGGCTGTTAATTTCACCTAAAATGGCACATTAATTTTCATATTGCATAGGTACATCTGCTATCTGCTCTAGGAATGCACTGCAGCGATACTTTCAGTTTAATATAGTCACACTACTCACAGCACACACTGTAGCAACCTTTCTCCCAGTGTGCACTGAGGACGCGGTGTCTAAATGTAAGAATACATGCAGTTAAGTAAACAGCAGGAATGTTTCGGCACTTTATCCTGGGCTGATGGCTGATGGATGTGACAATACAAGACAGCACTTCAGGATATTTTTAAACTGCTCAGAATGCCCCCTCGAGAACTGAGTCTTAATGGCCGGAAAAACACGGGAAAATGTAAACTTTAAACTTATCCGTAAAAGTCCTATAAATGCTGCCATTAAAAATTATTTCCTTGTTCTTTAGTTTTTTTTATTTGTTTGTTTTGCCACAGATGGACTTTTCGAGTCTTTCGCTGCTGTGTGCTCGGAACACTTCCTGACAGGCAGCCAACAGAGAGAAAAGTTTGACATTGTTAGCAAACATTCAAAAGCAGCTCTTGCTCAAGCACACGGTTGCTCTGTCAGAATTGCTCATCTCTCAGGATGGAGTGTGGGCGCACTTCAATATGCCTCCCAGTGTCCCCTGCTCTATAAAGAGATACATACCCCTGGATCAAAACTGCCAAATCATATTACAGGAAAGTCATATTGTAGTTTTTTTTTTTTTCCTCCTTCTAATCCTTATTATTTCAGTGCCATATTACAACAGTGTGATGTTTTTACTCCCTGGGGTGACTTGTGTGTGGTTGCCATTGAATTCAGCTGTTACTATATTTGTAGTACAATCCAAATTTCTGGCATTTTTTTGGCAATTGCAATTTCATAACAGAGCGTCAGCCTTAAAGGACTTGTTTTGCAACAGACACCCTCAAACCGCAACAATGTTTATCCCTCCCCCTTCTCTGTAAACGCGCTGACGTTGAAACGCCATTGGCTGTGGCAATTAGAACCAATTTTCAACCAATGAGCTTGAACAGCTGTACAATGTTTTGGTACAGAGTCAGTCCGTCAACTGTATATTTTGAAAAGATCTGAGTTTAAAAACTATAAACAAAGGCAGAAGGTGAGTCAACATGTCAGTGAACCTTTTGCAATGATAGGAAGGGATTTTCAATGTCTTGTAACAAAGTTTTAACACAAAAATCTTACCTATTGTACCTTTAAAGCAATGGCCTATAAGAACGGGACCCACCCCCATCAGCCAGGAGTAGACGATTCAGCATGAATCTGCAGACAGATTAAATCAATTACAGAGTGATAGGAAGCAGCAAGGATGACAGTGCCGGGAGTTAAACTACTTAAAATTGCCTCAAAAATCTATTTGTCTCGTGGGAATAATGACACTATAATTGTCATGGTTCTATCTGTATGGAAAACTAAACCAATGTTGGTTGGATTTGTTTTATGACAAAGAATATTTAAGGGAACGCCGGGTTGATTTCAAGGTAAACTGGGAGAGTTGCACAGCGTCATGCACCATGCATCAAAAGCACACAGCTTTCCCCCTGGTTTGACGATGGCAGGCACACTGAAGCTTTCTGTGAATCTTGAATTGCGTGCGAGGTTACATGTAACACTGTTTTACATTACATTAGTGGCATTTGGCAGACGCTCTCACCCAGAGCAACGTACAGTTGATTTAGACTAAGCAGGAGACAATCCTCCCCTGGAGCAATGCAGGGTTAAGGGCCTTGCTCAAGGGCCCAACGGCTGTGCGGATCTTATTGTGGCTACACCGGGGGATCGAACCCCTGATCTTGCGGGTCCCAGTCATGTACCTTAACCACTACGCTACAGGCCACCATAGGCCTGGCTGTGCGGTCAGGACCGGAAGAAGCTGCATTTGTGTGGAACTGGAAACGCAGCCATGACTCACTGCTAAAATATTACCACCGTTGTCTCCTAATTGCACTTTTTGCACCTCCATCCAGGAAGAGAGCAAGTACAGTAATTGCGGTGTTATTCCAGTCATCCTAATGGGGCGGAACAGTGAGCAATATCTCACATTTTAAAAAAGCCAACAGCACAGCATGTGCCAATATCGCGGCAAAGTCTCTCTCTTTTTTTTAAAATTCTCTCATCACTTCTCCACCCGTCGCCCGTCGTTTTTGAGTCGTCGTATGCGCTGCGCTTCCGCAGCACTGAGGCGATATCGCCCCCGACGTGCCCCGACCCCCACACGGGAAGGACGGCACACGCCGCTCCAAAACCAGCGGTCCCGCGGGAAGACGGCCGCTTCCAGAAACAGAGCGCGCACACAGTGAACGTGCGGCTGGAGGGACTTTTATACAGACATTAACCAGCCTGTTCAGCTTTTACATTACATTACATGTCATTTGGCTGAGGCTTTTATCCGAAGCGACTTACAGTTGATTAGACTAAGCAGGAGACACTCCTCCCCCTGGAGCAATGCGGGGTTAAGGGCCTCGCTCAAGGGCCCGACGGCTGTGCGGATCTTATTGTGGCTACACCGGGGGATCGAACCACCGACCTTGCGGGTCCCAGGCATGTACCTTAATCATCCTCCACCTGAGGAAGTTGAGATGCTTCCCTTCCCTTCCCTCTAGTTGGAGGTTTATGATGTCCAAGCTAAAGAGGAATATATAAAAACTCATACCGAGTGCAATAACCTTGCTAAATCTTCACAATGCTTACTTTTGCACAATATAAAGTGCTACCATCTAAAGCCCTTGGTATATACACTCACCAAGCAATTTATTAGGCAGATTTTTACTTTATTACACCTACATAGTGAAGCGATTATCGAATCAGCCAATTGTGTGGCAGCAGTGCAATGCATACAATCATGACCGCGGAATGATTGTTGGCGGCAGACAGGCTGGTATGGGTATCTCAGAAACTGCTGATCTCCTGGGATTTTCATGCAGTCTCTAGAGAGTCATATATTACGAAGTGTCCTTTATTTTACAGTGTCATTTAGTGACTGCTGTGTATGCATCATCATTGTTGTCTCATGTTTTTTATAGTATAGTAGTATAGTATTTCCCTAGTAGAGGGACAATAAAGTTATTTTTATTTTTGTCACTGAAGTGAGGGGACAGGTGGCAAACTAAATAACTTCCGTTGACCTAGTCCAAATAACAGTAGACAGGAAAGAATGCATTCATCATTTTTCCACAGATAATATGATCGCATTTTACCATTGGCAGCTTGTTATTAAAAGGGAATTAAATTCCTGCGAAAATCCTGTATAGGGAAAGCAAAGTCATCAATTAATTAATCTTTGGTCTTGAGACATGTGTGGGAAACTTCAGGGGGCATTGAGTTTTACACAATCTAAGCGCTGGAGCTTACGGGCTATACAAACGCAACCTTTTTTCAATTAATTTCAGAAAGTAATGAATCTTTTAATATGGATTACAAATTTTGGATGGGCTGTAAGATAAAATCCTGAAAAAGTTTTTTGTAACAGGTTTTACAGGTGCATAAATCACTTTTCTGAAATTACAAAGCAATTTCATAACCAAATTCAGCTCAGCTGCAGTGCAATTCATTAACACTTATCTGGAGCAGTATATAATCCAATCCCTTAAAGTCAGTGTTGAATGCAGAGGAGCCTGTGATGACAGAAAGCCTTAAACCTCGCTAAACTCTTACATTCATTTCAAACCAATATTTATTCCATGCCAAACGCAGAGCCAGGGCAGACTGCATTAAAGAAAAAAAAATCTGTGCGTGTTGTTGTTGTCATTGTTGTTTTTCTGCTTAAAACTCATCTCACTGAAATCACGTCATCTCTCATGGATGCTTGGCACATTGTTGAGAGAAACTAAACAATTTAGAGTAAACTGCTGGCCCCACTCACAGCTCTTCCTCAGCTTGGGGGTTGGGGTGTGGGGCATGGGATATATTCGTAGATAACGTGTAGAGTGGCCCACAACCCCCACAAAAAAGACCCGCCACCCAAATATATGCAACTTTATTTATTGTGCAAAGTGATACGTACAATGCTCACTAATCAATGCTAACCTGAGCAGCCTCAGCTTAAACCTTGCCTACGTCTGGGAGACTGCGGCTCGGGTTCCAACCCCAGGCTGATCCGGCCACTGCCGGCTGAGACCACCAGAAGCTGTAAAGTACTCTTACGACGGCGGTTTTTACTCAGGTTTACTTTTTAATGTGTTGTACCCACAGTAATGCAAATGCCCCGGTATAGGCACATTAATGCAGATATAGAGCCCTTAAAATCATTAGCACCCGTGATAAAAATGAGAAAAGGCCTCTATGAATAAATATCACAGGTAATGAGCTATATTGTGAGCTTAAAAAAAAGATTTTGTTTCATCTCAATACAACGGGCACCCTTGTTTTACGTTTTGCACGTTTCCCCTTTAATAAATATAGCAAGACTGAATAGCGTTAGGGAGCAGTGAATAGTGAGCTTTGACCAGTCCACCGTACAGAATCTTTTCTAAAGCCTTCATATCCTCAGTCATTGCTTGGGGACTGCCCACTTTGAACAATATTCAAAACAGACCTGATTTCAACTTCATGGCGCTTCAATAGGTCCACAGCGCAGTTCACACGTGAACCCATCAAAAAAGGTGAATTTAAATCTCTATCACGGATGTCGATAATTGAGGAGGGCCCTGAGAATGGAATTATTCAAGCTAAAATAAAGGAAAATTCCTCTGTCCTGTTCAACTTTACAAATCTACAATAATGTATTTCATAATATATTTTCCCTGCAATCTATAGTGTAGATTAAAGTAAACAAGGGAGAAGGGCAGAGGGAAACTGAGAAACTCTTGATGTTGCCATTGCAATGTAAAGGTTAATTACATCCAGGAGGACGACAAGGAGGCCACATATTGTCACTAACTGCATGCTAATTTTTTCAAAGAGAGCACAAAGGCAAATGTCCATGAATTTTTGTATCTGCTTCTAAATTCACATTCCCAAATATGTGACATACAGAATCTTGGCTGGTATTAAATGTTGTCTGGAATCTCATTTGCTAATTTCGGTTTTGGTTGAGACAAGATGCACAGACATAGAATTACATTTTTACATTTTACACTTTCAGCTACATAACAAAGGCCTGGCTTCAACCCCCGGTACTCCAAGTAGAGTAACCAGCATTTATAACTTTAGCCAAAGTGAATAAAAAATGCATTTCACATGTCAAAAGCAAATGGCACAAGAGCGTAGGCACACGGAACTGAACGCAACAAACGACGGTCGCAAAAGTTCTGGCTGGCAGCATATGAAGCCCGCCTGTGCCAATTCACACTCATCTGGCATCCGCAAGCTTTCCTCAGGGCGTTTTCACACCGGGATCATTTCTGTCGCTGAAGTGGACTCAGATTGGCAACTACTATGTGTGCACGCGGTTGATGAACATGCCAAAGAAACGAATCAAACTCATCTCAGCACAGGTTCATTCACGGTTCTTTTCCGAGGTCCACTCCTTTTCTTATTTTTGCCTCAGGCGCACAAAGTGTCTCCAGTCCGCTTTGCATTTTGCTGTACACATTACATTACAGTACATTACAAGGCATTTAGCAGACGCTCTTATCCAGAGCGAGGTACAGTGAAGTGCAGATCAAACGCAGGAACGAGTGTGAAGAGGACCCGAGAGGACAGTATGAGTCTTACCTTGACCATACACATACAATATCTATATACAACTATATAAGTGCCATTATAGTCTATGGCAAATATACTAATAGCTCAAGCATGCCATATATTCGACTCCACACAGCTGTGTCGACCCCTGAGCCTTCCGTGGATAAAGGGAAACGGCAGAACGGTCGCTCGTGGTGTCCGTGGGATTGTGTGGCCAGGAGAAACCTGCGCTCTCCCTCCATCAGCTTCATCGAGACGTAGCACAACCAGACGATAAACACATGAGCAGACATGCTAATCCATTTCCTCCAGTTTACTCAGCAGGTTGACATTCTGTAAGCGCCAGGCACACATTACACATTAAGATGAAAAAGATTGAATCGCAGAGCAATTTTATGTTATAATGGGGCAAATGCCTATTTCTGGGTACGCATTCCATTAGGATAAAAATGGCCCCACATTTTCAAGGCGATGTACGTGGGATGTTTATCCGGTGTCTATGACGCACTCTATTTGTGCACCTTCAGACGACGGGATGTTTCTTGACGCGTTTCTGTGTGAGGAGGGGTGGGTGTGGCTACAGACAGAGAGTGAACAGAAGAAACTAAATCAAATCAACATTCGGTGTGACCACCCATCGCCTTCAAACCAGCATCAATTCTTCTCGATTTTTCTTCTGTTCATGAATTTTGTTAATTGATAAAAAAAATGTGAAAGCATTCTTATTTTACAGAATTTTTTTCCACACCTGCCTAAAACTTTTGCACAGTACTGCATACTTTAAGACATGTTCGTATTGGTTACCAAAATAACGAGAAAGAGACCAGACAAAACCTATTGCGAGCCCACTCACAATGTGAACACAAAAAAAGGCAACAAAAAAAAAAAACATGGAGTTAATTTGCAGCTGGTTTACTTTCTGGTTCCTTTTAAAAAGCACTATATGTGAAAACAGCCTAAGTGTTGCTTTTAATATGGAGTGAACATAAAGCCCTCTGGTTTGTGTCATTCCCCTAGTGACTGTGATCCTATCTTTCCTCAGACTCAGAAAAGCACTTCATTAACTAATTAAACAATGTAATGGGCTATATAATGAACAAACTAATGAAAGCTCTTAAAAGATTATAGATTTTTTTTTGGGTTATATGCTGTGGGCCTCAATCTGGGCTCCAATATAAGCAAACCCTTTCAAACTGGTGAGCAAGGAAACAGGACCACTGGGGACGACCAACTAAGAAAATGGTTGAACATTTTAAATAAAAAAAGAAAACTGTGCAAGTCATTTGTAACTCCATTTGAATCAGTACTACGGCCAATCAATTCATGAACACGATTTGAGTAAAGAATCTCTAATACATTCAGAGGAGACTGGATGAATCAAATTTGACTTGCACAAATGAACATACCCCTGTGATACTGATCGTTCTTCCATGTCTGATCCTCAATGAAGAAGCCCCTGCCGGCCACACGGTGAACTTTGCGTTTCTATATGTGCCTCCATATTGAATTGATCTCATAAGATGAAAGCCCGTCGGTTTGTGTTGTCCTGACAATTACAGCCACAGATCAAGGGACCGTCATGTACTCTGGCATTGTGGAGTAGGATACGACTACAATGACGCAAATAACAGATACTCGTCAAGTCAAGCTGGAAAGTAGTCAAGAACCCTTGAAGCCGGTTTTCAGATACAAAATGCAATATGCTAATGACCAGCCACAAAGAGCCCACATCCCATCAGACCTCACACGAGAACGTACCGAACATATTTACTTTCCTAAACAACCCCGAAGCTGTATGATGTTATGGAAATTCGCCCACAGCAAAAAAATAAAAATTAAAAAAATAGTCCTGGAGGATTTTTTCGAGCAGATAATTTTTTTCCAACGCTCAACATCTCCTGAAACAACTGCTTTGTTCCTCCTCTCGAGCTCTTTGTCAAAGCACTCAGTGATGGCGCAGCCAGATAATTAATCTTGTGCCATGTAATCTCTCTGCCTCCCGCTCGCAGTCGAACACAAGGCCTGCACACCCCTCATTGCTGTGTGCTCACACGTGATTGACAGAATTATTTAATTGGCTCTGAAGGATACCAGAGAGCTCCCGTTTGTTTCCACCAAACAGTCACCGCCGAGCCCTGAGCACGACAGAGCTGTGCCTCCGTAGAGCTGTGCTCCGTAGAGCTGTGCTCCACAGAGCTGTGCTCCACAGAGCTGTGCTCCATAGAGCTGTGCTCCACAGAGCTGTGCTCCATAGAGCTGTGCTCCACAGAGCTGTGCTCCATAGAGCTGTGCTCCACAGAGCTGTGCTCCATAGAGCTGTGCTTCCACAGAGCTGTGCTCCATAGAGCTGTGATCCACAGAGCTGTGCTCCACAGAGCTGTGCTCCATAGAGCTGTGCTCCACAGAGCTGTGCTCCATAGAGCTGTGCTCCACAGAGCTGTGCTCCATAGAGCTGTGCAGAAGTACGGCCTGGATCTCCAGTAAAGGGACAACAGGTAAGAGTTTTGTGTTAAAACATTGTTACAAGACCAACATTGTAAATCCCTTCCTATCACTGAAAAAGGCTCACTGACATGTTGACTCACCTGCTGCCTTGTGTTTATAGTCCTTAAATTCGGTTTTCAAAATATACAGTTCACGGCCAAACACTCTGTACATTGTATAACTGTACAGTAATTCAAGCTCATTGGTTGAAAATTGGTTATCAAGAAAGGTGACTCTACATGTTTGTTCAGCACATTCAGAAAAGAAAATGGGGAGGGGGGGTTTCTTAACACCAGCCCACTTGCCAGAAGTTTTTTATTGTAACCAGGAACTCACACACCTGATTTAATGACTGAACCAATTATACTACCAAAAATGCCCTTGATTAGTTAAATCAGGTGTGTGGGTCCTGAGGACTGGAGTTGAGAAGCAATGATTTAGATTTTATTATATCTGAAGACTTTGACAAACTCAAAGGTGTTTGCAGTTGACAACTCGTATATAGGGCGGCCTGTAGTGTAGTGGTAAAAATACATGCCTGGGACCCACAAGGTCGGATGGTTCTAATCCCGGGGGAGCCACAATAAGATCAGCTGTTGGGCCCTTGAGCAAGCTGTTGGGCCCTTGAGCAAGGCCCTTACCCCTGCATTGCTCCAGGGGAGGATTGTCTCCTGCTTAGTCTAATCAACTGTATGTCACTCTGGATAAGAGTGTCTGCCAAATGGCAATAATGTAATGTGTGAAGGAGTAAGGAAAAACTAAAGCACTGATGAACTTGCCGAAAAATGTACGGTTTCTGTTGGAAATGATTCAGTTAAACGAGCAGCCATTTTCGCCTTGACAGTCTGATATTCTGTCAAGCTATCACTACATTTGAATGACTAAAATACACGTGACACTAACCAAGTTACTCCATATCTATAATCTCAATTTTCCTAAGGTCATTATTATAACTGACTGCATAACACTGTCAGGCCCCTTGTCTGTGTCAGGTTTTGTTAGTCATCGCATTAATAAATGCAGGAATGCTTTTGATGGCCCTCCCTCTACTGCGCATCATCAGCAATATCAACAACATCAGCACTCAGCAATCATCTTCAAATAATATATATAGTATATACACAAGAGAAACCTCAGTAAGGGTGCAGCTCAATAAATATTCAGAAATTATGCCATAAAAAAACAATGATGCACAATAAAAAACAGAAAAAGAAAAACAATTACATACCTCCGGCGTTGCTGACTGGATTCTCATTTAAATTATTTTAGCGAAATGAAGTTCTCAAGACGGGAGTTTTTATTTCTTTATTTAACCGAGGAGCCAGGACAACGTAAGCTTATCTACCACAGGCTCTCTCTACCTCAGCACACTTGTATTTTTTCATTTTACATAACCGTTTTATTTTATTTCTTAATTATGTGGTAGCAACAATGCCGACTCTTTTATTGCTCGCACCTACACACCAACAGCACTGTTGCAGAAGACAATATGCGCCTCTGTTACACACGTCACAGATATACACGGGCGTATGCTCTCTAACCGAAACTGTGAACCACCGATCACTTCACCCAGAGCTCGCGGGGGTGCTGAAGACCTTAAACCCGGGGGTGCCCAACCCCAGCCCCGGAGAGCCGGTCAGCAAGCCGATGTTTAACGTAAATCACACCCACCACCGAATGTGCATTGCATCGCCCAGGGATGGTGGTGGCGTAGAGAGGTTAGGCCAGTGGCTGGCTCTGACCACACAGTACTACAGGAGACGGCTAGCGCCAATGAGAGAAGCACATCTACCAAACTGGTAGCCTGTGTTCCCCTGCTCTGCCACCGGGAGAAGTTAAAGGAATGGTGCTCTCTGCTGCTATATTCTTAACCCCTTCCTCTAGTCTGTTTCTCTTTGTCTCTTTCTTCAGTCTTGCTCAATCTAAAATCACGACCGACTGCAACGCCATGACCCCGAATTTAAACTTTTCTCCTGAACCGCACGACTCAAAATGACACACTTGCAAAGACTCCAGAGATCCAGAGATCACCAAAGCTCCCCTTTTGAGCTTGCGAAAACAAAAAAAGTCTCTTCACACGCAGTTGTACTGTAAGCCAATAATAGACCTACAGCTTTGCATTATTGTATTTCACGGTTCCCTGGTAAATAAAAGCTATTGTAAGTAAACAATTCCCCAAATTCAAAAACTCCCAATAATATTGAGCTGCTTTGCTCTCCAGAATATTATTAAAACCTATTCTATTAAAAAGTCACTTAAACGACGCTGAAGAGACTCTAGCACGTAGGGTAATTCTGCCAAGATGGACAGTTTAATTATCTTGACTCCGTTGAGAAGATGCTAAGGATTTCCGCTGAGCACCAATCCTGTATTAGGACACGCCATTTTAAATGCAGTGTGTACTTTTAACTTTCAAGCAATTACAGATTCAAGAGACGCAATTGACAGCTATATAAGGCGTATTTCTCACGGTCCACTCTGTAATGTAACGGGACAAGGGGATTGAGAGCTCATTTTTTCATAATAGCCCTGGACACACACGTACTGTAGCTTCCCCCATCCTCACAATGACTGCAGGACAGAAGCTAAACCCGATTTCGACCGGTACGAGTTGATCCAATATTATTCAAATCAAAGTCCATTTCAGCTAACAGATGACTACAAGCATCTTTTGATGACTGTTTTATTAGTGTGATATATAATGTAATCAAGTCTGCGGAGGGGTCCTGAATCAAGACGACTAGGCTTTTGTGTTGCAGAATATTCTAGCTGGCATTGACAATGATATTCACAGTTATGGCTATTTTTTTTCTTCTTCTTCATTGTGTACTCAAATCAGCAAAGATTCTTAGAAGCTGTGCCGTTTGGTTGGCCAAACAACTAAATAACATTTATTATTTCATTGTAGAGTACAGTTTTATGAATCCTGCTGTGTAGAACGGTACAATTACAATTGGATGGCCATTGAGACCTGCATACTGTAAGGCTTCAATAATGTTTATTACACAAGCACTTCTCATGATGTGGCTGAAGGACTGACTTCAGGCCATTTTGCCAGTTTTGGTGCCTGCTTGTATTTAATTTTAATTTTTTTTTGCTTGTATTTTAGAAAATTTGCCACTGACTGAGGATTTACCATCATACTGTACATATTACACAGATAATGATAAAATATGATGCATCTGTTGAGGAGCCAAATGTCAATTATTTCCCCGTTACACCGAGTATCTTAATCAGTCCATCGCCCATATGCTTTAACCTGTTCTCCACTCCATCTCCCCCCTGCCCATTAAAATTTAGCCAATCAGATTTGTCTTTTTGAGTTTGATATTGTTACTATAAGCCGTTTCAGCATTGCTGGCGACCCTGATCTTTCATGAATACGTATGCAGCCAGCGAGCGAGTGAGGTGTGTTAAATCTGATATTATTGTTACAGTGAGAAAAACACCCTTAGCCGCGACCACTGTGCTACTAAACGCATGCATACTAAATGCAATGAAACCATCCGTGGCTCACTTTGCTTTGTAAAAAAACGTGAACCCCTTCCTGAGTGCATTAAGACATCTAAATCCATCCAGTCTTTTAAAACAGTTATAAACCCATCTGTTTCTGAAGGCCGTGACCCTGCTCATCATACACAGCGTGCTCTCTCTCAGGTCATTGGGGGTAATTTGCCACCCTTCTGGCTCCTTGTAAAAATGGTTTTTATTGCCTGCTCACATTTTTACTCCTGCTGTGCGTGTTGCTTCTTGTATTTTATTGTGTATGACTATTATAATTAATTTGTACTGGACAGCGCTTGGAGTGTGTTAAAAGCACTTCACGAATAACATGTATTATTATTCTTATGATTACGAGTATTATTATTATTATTAGAAGTATTATTATCCTTACCTCTCGAGCTCACACCATTCTGTCTGGCGTCGTCTCACCTCTGAGAGGTGCGACAGAAGAGGACTGTTTTCAGCCGTTGGTTTCAGGTGTTTTGCCTGTTGCTATGACACTGTGGAGGTCTGCCCGGCCTGAGTGAGTCAGTGTTCGTTCTTCCCGCTCTTTCACTCCAGGGTTCAGGCTCTGTGCCCGATGTGGGGCGGCCTGTAGCGTAGTGGTTAAGGTAAAGGACTGGGACACGCAAGGTCGGTGGCCCTTAACCCTGGAGGAATGTCTCTTGCTTAGTCTAATCAACTGTACGTCGCTCTGGATAAGAGCTTGAGCCAAATGCCAATAATGATGACACTGCCCTTCCAGTCCCTGCATGCACCACGGCTTAGAGCCTGCATTCAAAGAGCCACCGACAGACATCCCCCCCGCTCACACGCTTGGAATCAACTTATCGCCTCATTCTGCTTTTTTCTGCTTTAATATTTTATTTTCTCTGTTTGTAATCAAACACGGTCAAAGGGCTGATTTTTTTATTAAAGGGTGTTTTTACACATTTTGGTTTCACCAAGTAGTAATTACAGCACTTACTGTATGTAGTCCCCCATTTTAGTGTATGAGACAATTTAACATAGTCAAATAAAATAACTTGTTTTGCATTTGGTTGCATGCCATGACTAACTGATATCAGAGCCATCAACATCAGCGACTGGATAACGTATTTTCAGGTTGTCCCACAGGCGATAGTAAAACCTCTTTGCATGGAGTTTTAGTATGGCTTGTTTGGCTTTAACTCATCAAGGACCCACGGTATCACAATGAGCCTCAAACCACTGTGCTGCTGCCAGACATGCAGGGGATGATTCCAAATGCTTGAGCGGGGCTGTACCTCCACATATCACCTGTCCAGTCAGTCTGAAGCATTGGTCCACGTATGCTAGCTGCCTTCATACTCAGACCAGTAGCTCTGAGAGTGTTGGTGGCTGGCTGTTTTGATGGATGAAACTTCCATTTGGCTGATTAGTGAACAGACCTATGAAGGAAAACTGGGTTCACAATGACCATTCATTAATGCAAATATCAATGTCAGAGGTTCTCTCCTTTTCCATCAATCCATCCATCCATCCATTATCCTAACCCGCTTATCCTGATCAGGGTCGCAGGGGGGCTGGAGCTTATCCCAGCATACATTGGGCGAAAGGCAGGAATACACCCTGGACAGGTGGCCGGTCCATCGCAGGGCACACACACCATTCACTCACACACTCATACCTACGGGCAATTTAGACTCTCCAATCGGCCTAACCTGCATGTCTTTGGACTGTGGGAGTACCCGGAAGAAACCCACGCAGACACGGGGAGAACATGCAAACTCCGCACAGAGAGGCCCCGGGCCGACGGGGATTCGAACCCAGGACCTCCTTGCTCTCCTTTTACCCCCAATGGACTTGTAAAAGTTTAGTAACAGTGTCCCGGTACTTGAGTCAGAAAACTTTTAGGCGCGTGATTTTATTTTGAAAAGCATTCTTTAAAATGCGATTGTTTGAAGGTTTTCCGATATCCAGCAGGCTGAAAGGACATTAAGGGACAGGTGCTCACACCGCAGCCCCGTGTCTATCTTTAGAAAGGGAAAGCCTGCTGCCGGTGCGTTAAAAAACCGCAGGATTTATGAAAACCAGAGAGTTAAGCTTTCTATTGATCTCTTCCTTTATCAAAGCCGACAACGGCAGAATGAAATATAACCCCACAAAAAGATGTGGGCACTCCAGGGGTCGTTGTGGAAGTTTAAACCGCAGCGAAATCAATCGTTTGTCTAGTGAGAAATTACTCCGGGATGGAGCTTTTCAGGTGTCCTCCTTCATTTCGTGTCGGCTTGCCGTGAAATAAATGTGAAGCGCAGGGAGAGCGGGGCTAGAGATGGGGGAGAGCAACAGCACACTGTAAAGTGCATGCAAAGCACATCTGTCAAAAAAGTCAATAGCCTCTGCTGGGCCGTGTTGGGCCCCGTTTGCACATTTTACACTTTTCATTTGTCATTTCACCTGCTGCTTCAGCCCTTTTCTGGGGATTTTTTTTTTTTTTTTTACTTTCAATTTCTTTAAAAAAAATAAATATTTACCTCGTTTTCAATTTTCATATTGTAGCACTTCACATTAACTCTGCGGTCTGTCCATTTGTCAAGAAATGGCATTTCTAGACTAATGGACTCTTTTTCTGGCATCAATACTCAACAGTTTTTGACAGCCGGAATTAAATTTGGAATGGATGTGAAAGCAATAGCAAGGTAAGCCAGTTCTAACTGACAAACATAAATTGCACAGGAATTGTCAGCCAAAAAAGAGCTAATGATTTTTGACATTCTTTGAGACGGGATTTCTCTGTCCCGAGTTCCCTGCTAACACATCCACCCCAGTGTCCCTTCAGAAAGAATTAAACCCCTGGTGCTGGGATTGTGTGTCTGTCATTAACAGTGTGCATAATAAATCCTATTAATATATCCCTGTAGACAGAGGGGTATGTTCTGTTGAAAGTTTCATAAAATAGGGTCAGGGGTTATATTTATTTTCATTAAAATTTAACTTAAGGACTTCTAGAGGGATTCTAGTTTCCAGAATACTGCATAATTGAGATATGTACTGAACTATTTAAATCAATATGAAGCGTCATGGCAATGAAACAGCATTGGCTATTAGCGTGTATAATAAAAAATATATTGCCTATATTATGGGAGGAAATCATATTATACGTACAAATTATACGTACAAAAAAAGTGTGACGTAAAAAAGGTGTTATTGTTATTATGTGTCCATTTCACACTGTCCAATTAAGATGGCTAACAACTGAGTGACAGATGCTGAGAACCAATCTCAGTATTCGCACATTGCTGGGGCGGCCCTTAACCCTGCATTGCTCCAATCAACTGTACGTCACTCTGGATAAGAGCGTCTGCCAAATGCCATTAATGTAATGTAATGTAATGCAATGCAAAGACTTAGATGCCACTTGTTCTGGTTTCAGGCATTGACAACATTGGATAATTAGTAAGATTAAGTAAGAAATGAGTCATTAGTAAGAAAACCAAGAGCTACTTCTAACTGGCTCATATAAACATAGGTTCCCGTGATAAATAGGGAATATGTAATGTAATGTAAATACACACACACACACACACACACACACACACATATAAAGAACGTCAGGACGAAGGGGGAACATGACCACTGCTGTTATTTGCCGGGGATAATGCCTGAATACTAATCTAGCCTGAAATTAAATTAGAAAAGTGATGCAGTCCATTAAGGGTTTTGATTGCATAGTCCTTCGGGCTCCGATTGAAAGGATTTCACAAAAGTTGTTCCTCGAGAAGTCTAGGGTCTGTTTACTCCTGTAGAATCTCTCCCCACCTTCAAGCGCAAGCTGAAGACACACCTCTTCAAGCAGCACCTCTCCCCATCCCTCCCTACCTCCCTGTGAACCTTACTTGTCTCTGTGACTTGCTTTGTGGATCGGTATTTTTAGTTGGCTAGGTAAGCAGTGTTTGGATAGTTAACTTTGGTCACTTTTGCTCTGTTTGTTTGTTTCTTTGTTCAAAAAAAAAAATTGGCCCTCGTCCTTATCTTTGTTGTAGTTGAAGTTGAAATTGTACTTCCCTCTAGGGTCTTTCAGCGAACTTATCCCCGGTTATGGGTATGCACTTTGGTTGTACGTCGCTCTGGATAAGAGCGTCTGCCAAATGCCAATAATGTAGTGTAATGTAATATACTCCAGCCTGTGGAATAGGGACGTTTGCTGGCGTTGGACCTTGACTCTGATTTTGACTCCGATTTTGACTCCGATTTTAACTCCGATTTTGACTCCGATTTTGACTCCGATTTTGACTCTGATTTTGACTCTGATTTTGACTGATTTTCTGATTTGAAACAAAGGCTGTAATCCGACGGCCGCACAAGCTAGACGTGAAGCGCCCTCCTCCCCTAACTCGCTCCCAGTGTGAACTGAACCAGCCAGCCCAACACAAAGGATCAGCATCATGAGATGGAGATCGCGAGAGCGTGTTTAAATGGCTGAAAGTTGGCAATATTACACTTTTCTAATCATAAATGCTAAAATATGAGACCGCTATAATGATAACTCCGAAACAGCGTCCTGCTGGATTTGCAACTTTTATTTATCGAAAAATAACTTGCATTTCGGACATCACTGTCCCCTCGTCTTAGTGTGAATGATCACATGCTCTTATAAAGACTTCCCATGACAGTCACCCTGATTTGTGATCAACCAATGACTTCAACACCTCATTTCCTTTAGGAATGTGACGGTTGTAAGAATTGCCTGAACTTTGACCAATCATTGTTTCTTATACTCACAATACTGTACATTCGGGAGCATCGTTCATTATTACGACATGCTCTCACTGTTACACTAGTGCCGTGACACATTTCCACAGACACAAAGACATCTTCCCCTCTTTGTGTACAGTGTCTCACCCCTTTAGGTGGGGTTCATCTGAACACCCAGGGGGTACTGGCCCCACACTTGGCCCCCGCACTTGGGCCCCGCACTTGGGCCCCGCACTTGGGCCCCGCACTTGGGCCCCACACTTGGGCCCCACACTTGGGCCCCACACTTGGGCCCCACACTTGGGCCCCACACTTGGGCCCCGCACTTGGGCCCCGCACTTGGGCCCCGCACTTGGGCCCCACACTTGGGCCCCACACTTGGGCCCCACACTTGGGCCCCACACTTGGCCCCACACTTGGCCCCACACTTGGCCCCACACTTGGCCCCACACTTGGCCCCACACTGGGTGTTGGTCTCTGAATGCTCGATGCTGCACAGTGCATGTGGTTGTAGTCAGCAGGGCTTGCCTGATCTATCCATCACAGTTTATTATTCACCCCGTGTTCCTCTCGGTGCGAGAGGGGGGTCAGAGCACACATAAACTGCAAGGCACTCCACTGCAACATCTCTCCAGTATGTTTTATATTTTTCTGTAATACACCTACATTTTACTCGGCCAAGACACTCTTGTAAAATAAATGTTTCGTCTCATTGAGACATTTACCTGGTTAAATTAAGGTAAAGAATATGTGAGTGACCATAAGTGAGATTTTTATACATTGCATTTCTGGATTTGAGTAATTAGCACCGGCTAGATTCTACGCACATCAGCAGCAATTTTGCACAAATATTTAAATGATGCCATGGATATATTTTTTGAAAGAGAGATGTGCAGAATTTCTGTAGATTTATGTTCTCTTTTAGCTGTTGCGTTGGAGATGAAAGCCCAAACAAGTAAAAAATTAATAAATAAAAATAATAATAAATAAAAAAAAAACATCTCATGGCTGCTATTAATTATTTGCAGTCATGTCTGAGTGGATGTGTGGTAATCAGGGAAAGCCATGGAAATGCGCGCTGAATAAATATCTCTGGCGGTGTTATTGCACTGGGAAGCTCAAAAGGTAGCCTGGCAATGATTTAGTAATTTCCTATCTGAATATTTCCTTCAGCGTGCGGTTAGCGGTTAGCACAGGACTGATGTGTTTTTTTATTTTAGGGGGATATGGATATTTCCTCTGAGCAGTAGCATAATAAGCTTAATCAATAGGAGAACAGAATGCTAAACGTGTCTTCTGGCAGTGGAGCGGGACTGGGGGACCGGAATCACTCCACGCGCATTAATACCGAGCTTACACATATTGAAAGAAGTAGTTTATCATTAAGTTCAGAGGCAAGGAGGAGTCAGTGAAACATAGACTAAATAAACAGAGTAATTCTTCTGTTGCAGCCAGCCTCTGTGCCTAATGGCGTATATGCGCTCCGTGGGTCACGCTGAAAAATAATCAGCGCTAATTTGTCTAATTCACGAAAATTGCCAACTGAACTTTTAACGCACGCGTAGAACATTAAGAGCCACGAATCGTTGAATCGCTTGGTCGCTATCAAGCGAAGCCTTAACCCGTTCTCTTTTGGAAAATTTCCAAGGCATTAAACTGTTTTTTTTTCTTAAACGCTGCCAGTGGTAATTCCTGGAAAACTCTGATGCCTTTTTATTTTATGAGCTCATATGCTTGGGTTAGCAGGCAGCACGGAGGAGGAGCACAGGGCAGGCCTGGGTCCTCACAGGCCCAGAGTGGAAGAGCAGGGTAGCCTGTGGCCTAGTGGCTAATGTACCTGCCTGGGACCCAGGAGGTTGGTGGTTCAAGCCCCGGTGTAGCCGCAATAAGATCCGCTCAGCCGTTGGGCCCTTGAGCAAGGCCCTTAACCCCGCATTGCCCCAGGGGGAGATTGTCTGATCATAAAGGGATTAAAGACAAGCTGAAATCAAAATGAACTTTTTCCCCAAATTTAGTCAGTTTGGCATAACCATACAAACACATCTTAAACTACAGATTCCCAAAAAATGCATAAAATTATATTACTAGTACTTTCAAGTTTTTTTTCCATGAACTTCCTGGAAAACAAGATTTGCTCCTGTGCACATCGATCAAATGTCTGTCTATCAATAGCCTTTTCACACAGCAACGCACAGTCTAATTTGACGTGATTCGAATAGACTTCAGGCATTTTTACATTACATTACATTAATGGCATTTGGCAGATGCTCTTATCCAGAGCAAAGCATGCAGGGTTATGGGCCTTCCTCAAGAGAGAGAATGCATCGTTTGTCACAGGAGGTGTGAGTGTGAGTGTGAGAGAGAGAGAGAGAGAGAGAGAGAGAGAGAGAGAGAGAGAGAGAGAGAGAGAGACAGAGCGAGAGAGGGAGGGGGAGGGAGAGGGAGAGGGAGAGGGAGAGAGAGAGAGAGAGAGAGAGAGAGAGAGAGGCATGGAACCTGCCAGTGCATTCACCCTTATTAAAGATTTATTTTTTAAGACTGAAAGATGTAGGATTATTAAGCATCATGGGCCTACTCTCCCATGTGCTGCCTGAATGTATACTCTGTTTACTGGAGGGAAAGCAGCACATGAAGGCAGAGTAATCCGTCTACCACACTGTGAAATACCTGAATACCTATTCTGTCTGGCACACAGATTGTACTTTCTTTTGTAAAAATATAGTTATATTACTTGTAACATACAAGTAATATCCACAGGTGTAAATCAACTTCATTATCTTCACAAACACCGTTTGTCAAGTGAATTAATCACTCATTTTAACGAGAATAACTTGACTGTCTTCACTGCATTAAAATCAATGTCTTCACTATTGAAGAAAACTGTTTTGAAATCTAAGATTTAATGTTTTAATTTTAATAACATTTTGTTCCTAATATCATGTTTAGAAAGGTATGGTGAAGTCATTTTTAACTAATTTTACACAATCTATGTAAGGTGGAGTATGCGAGACAGGTCAACATTTCTAATTTGAAGAAAACGTATTAAATACCTTCAGAGACGCAATCAGAGGCAGCATGGCAGTTTAATTCAAGTGTTCTCCAGAAGCACTTGAGGAATTCCACTGAGTTTCGCCTATGTTGCCTGGAGATTACGCCTGTTGGACTAGTTCGTATGGGAGGCAGGGGAAAGGACAAAGCCAATATCATAAACTACGAGCTGACGGGAACCGAAAGCCTGCTTCTTGGCGATGTATCCAAGCCAATTAATTATGCATACAGCTTGAAAAAAAAAAAAAAAAAAAAAAAAAACACATTCAAATATGTCACTGTAATGTCTTTGAACAAATGAAAATTCCAAAACGGCATTAAAAATATGTTGAAATATGACAGCGCAACATATTTGAGCCTGTGACAATTCTCAGCCACGGGGAAATCAATCATAAAGCGGAGCTGTGCCACTGGCTGTCCCTGGGAGGAGAGAGAACGCGCCGTACGGGAGTGAACGTCGTTTGTTACGGTCTTACTTTGTTGAACGAGCGTTCGCTTCACACGTCGTCTACAAACAAAGCGCCCTTTTTCCGAACAGGGCCGTCGTTCTGACACGCAATATATTTCTAAGATGTAATATATAATAAGCTGCAGTTCCTCTGGATGCCACAAATATCAAGAAGTACTGCACTCTTCTTACGTGGCATTTCACATCAGATCACCAACATTAATTCACAACCATAACATGATTACGCGTCCGATAGACATTGACACCGGCCTCCCCACCGCACCTAGCCCCCAGCCCTTCTTCCCCAGAAATTACATTCCAAAGCTGTAATTTTATAAATGATAAAATCAAGAAATCAAACACAAATCCTGTGTGGTTACATCCCACGCGTCAGACATCATTACCTCCCTGTTTGTTCTCTTCCAAGCTAATTTCCGTGTGAGAATAAAGATGGCTCGACAAGCCTTCCCTCATTCTCATCTCGTTAGCCTAACCACAAGCATACGTTTTATACAGTTATAGCAATCACAAAAATGACAAACTTTTACTTAAAAACTGAACGCAGTCAACATTTCTCATCATCTTTGACTCATATATGAATAATTGCAAGTGATTATGTTTTCTCCCCAAAAACTGTTTGGCAAGTTAACCAAACACCTGGCGTTTGCCGCCAGAAACTTGCATTTAATAGAGGCAATACTAAGTTTGACAAAACAGCTTCCTGGATTTCATTAATAATTTGAGTCATTTTAGTCAACTGTTTGTTTAGTAATTGGCAATATAAAACTGAGAAGTAGCACAAAGGGGGAAAAAAAGTGACACTTGCATTCAATTGTGTCTGGGTGATGTTAAGTGAACACTCTCCTAACACAGCGTGAAAAAAGCAACAGAAATATGTCTCAGAGGCATTTATCACAGCAAAGAGACCGGCCAGGATAATGTCATCTGAAAGCCCTCTTTGCTTGTCACGGTGGACCATTGGTTGCTCAAAAATATTGCGCGTTACGCGCACAACATTGTCTTTGTTTACCTATTTGCTCACGTCAGGAAAGTAAAGCGGTCCTCAAACGTAAATGGAAACTTGCGAGACAAAGACCCCGGTATCAATAAAGCACTCGGAGTAATGGCGGCAATTTAAAACTCATACCGGGTGTTTACCTGGGGAGGGCTCTCCGCAGGGTCAGACCTCCGGGCCCGACATCATCGCTCCGCTCCCCGCTCTTTCCGCTCCCCGCTCTTTCCGCTCCGACACCAACACAGCCACATGCTGCATGGAGCCAGCACCACACCAAGCAAGAGGACGGGGGGGGGGGAAGGAAAGAATCATTTGATTTGTCGATAACTACGATCCATCCATCAATCCGTTATCTAGCCTGCTTATTCCTGGCCAGGGTCACAGGGGGCAGGGGGCTGGTGCTGGAGCTGGAGCCTATCCCAGCATGCATTGGGCGAGTTGCCGAGAATACATCGCCAATCCATCGCAGGGCCCACACACCATTCACTCACACACTCATACCTACACACACACCATACACTCATACTCACAACTACACACACACACACACACACCATACACACATACCTACAGAGATTCAAACCCAGAACATTCTTGCTTTGAGGCGATGGTGCTACCCACAGCACCACCGCGCCACCACACTAATTAAGATGTGTTTTTAAAACTATAACCCCAAAATATGAGTAGCAAAGCACACATTTATATTGACAAATTTTCTGAAAATAGCATCAGAGACACAATCATTGACAGCATAACTGCTTTATTCAAGTGTTCTCAAGACACACTTGAGGAATTCCATTGAGACAGACAACACGTGGGACACTTAGGCAACACGGAGAGATTCAGACAACACAGAGAAATGCAGACAACAGAGACATTCAGACAACAGAGACATTCAGACAACACAGACATTCAGACAACACCGTAACATTCAGACAACACAGTGACATTCAGACAACACAGACATTCAGACAACACAGTAACATTCAGACAACACAGTAACATTCAGACAACACAGTAACATTCAGACAACACAGTAACATTTAGACAACACAGTAACATTCAGACAACACAGTGACATTTAGACAACACAGTGACATTCAGACAACACAGTGACATTCAGACAACACAGTGACATTCAGACAACACAGACATTCAGACAACACAGTAACATTCAGACAACACAGTAACATTTAGACAACACAGTAACATTCAGACAACACAGTGACATTCAGACAACACAGTAACATTCAGACAACACAGTGACATTCAGACAACACAGTGACATTTAGACAACACAGTGACATTCAGACAACACAGTAACATTCAGACAACACAGTAACATTTAGACAACACAGTAACATTTAGACAACACAGTGACATTCAGACAACACAGTGACATTCAGACAACACAGTAACATTTAGACAACACAGTAACATTTAGACAACACAGTGACATTTAGACAACACAGTGACATTCAGACAACACAGTAACATTCAGACAACACAGTAACATTTAGACAACACAGTGACATTCAGACAACACAGTGACATTCAGACAACATAGTAACATTCAGACAACACAGTGACATTCAGACAACACAGTGACATTCAGACAACACAGTAACATTCAGACAACACAGTGACATTCAGACAACACAGTAACATTCAGACAACACAGTAACATTCAGACAACACAGTAACATTCAGACAACACAGTAACATTTAGACAACACAGTAACATTTAGACAACACAGTAACATTTAGACAACACAGTAACATTTAGACAACACAGACATTCAGACAACAGACAACACGGTGAGCTTGGTAAATTGACAAATTTTATGAAAACTGAAGCGATAAAGTGAGTATCTTTGTCTGTTGACTATTCTTTGTCTGTTTTTGTTGTAACAGGTTTCTCTTGAAAGAGATCTTGATCCCAATGAGACAACCTGTTTAAACAAAGGAATAGTAATCATCATCATCATCATCATCATCATCATCATCACCATCATCATCATCATATTTTCAGTCACATATATGCACTTCAGAAGTTCAAAAAGACAATCAACACCAGCATTAATGACTGAGTGGCATTTCTTCCCTTTACTTCTCAAACTGGATTCACATTTTTTTTTTATTTATCACATTTTTCCTCAAATTAAAAAAAAATCCATAAATATTATCCACCCTTTTACAACAGAAAAAGTTAGCAAAGGTGCTTACGTGTAACTACACACATCGAACAAAATCCTGTCCAAACCCATTACCTCTCAAGAAGATGAACTGTCAAGTTAATTGCTTTCCCCTGGCTACAATGCCATTGTAGTTTTCTATCAAAAGAATAATTGGAAAAAAAAAAAGTGCTGTGGTAAAACCCTTAGAAAATGTGTCTCAGGGTCTGGCACACTGTTCCCTCAGCAAGCCGCAGACAACTTTCCCAGCAATATCACAGCCACGACACCTAATGGCAACCTAAGCCTTATACTCTAGCAAGAGGAGGTAAAGGGATTTACGATATTTCTTCCAGGAAATTGGCATAATGGTGAGACTTGCCACTGCACTTTCAGTCCTCTTGTACAGTAATTATTTCTAGCAGACGGTGAAAGAGCAGGGCTGAAAGAGGGAGGGGGAAGCCAATCAGTCCAGCACAAGGGGGATGTTAATAAGCCTTCTCTTAGCAGGTGTCACATCCAAAATACTTTGAAAGGGACTTGAGAACTGTTACTCATAAGAATTCATACTGTTGATAACTGGAAGTGAATTTTGAACATTATTAATGCGGTCAATAAGTACAAGCGCTACACACATTTTTATTTTCAAATAGAATGGGGCAATTAATTCAATAAGCGTTTTATTCATCAAGTAATGTCATTTCATTATTTCTTTTTTTAAGCATTTATTGCAGTATTTAGAATAGTCAATCCTATAAGAGCTTTCCATGTGGCAACATTGGGTGATATGGCTCAGGCAGTAAGAGCAGTCGTCTGGCAGTCGGAGGGTTGCCAGTTCGATCCCCCGCCTGGGCTGTGTTGAAGTGTCCCTGAGCAAGACACCTAACCCGCGAATGCTCCTGACGAGCTGGTTGGTGCCTTGCATGGCAGCCAATCGCCGTTGGTGTGTGAGCGTGTGTATGAATGGGTGAATGAGAAGCAT
Source organism: Conger conger (assembly GCF_963514075.1). NCBI lineage: Eukaryota > Metazoa > Chordata > Actinopteri > Anguilliformes > Congridae > Conger > Conger conger. Next base: position 47,883,276 of record NC_083769.1, on the reverse strand, counting down.
CAATTGTACAGCGGCCTGTAGCGTAGTGGTTAAGGTAAATGACTGGGACAGGCAAGGTCGGGGGTTCGAATACCTGTGCAGCCACAATAAGATCCGCACAGCCCTTGTAATACAGCGCTTTGGATAAAGGCGCTATATAAATGCCAACCATTTACCATGAGTGAGACCTGTACACATTACACAGTTACACAGTGTTGGTCCTGCAGATCTGTACAAATTACACAGTTAGCACAGTGTTGGTCCTGGAAATCTGTACACATTACACAGATACCACAGTGTTGGTCCTGCAGACCTGTACACATTACACAGTTAGCATGATGTTGGTCCTGGAGACCTGTACACATTACACAGATACCACAGTGTTGGTCCTGCAGACCTGTACACATTACACAGTTAGCATAATGTTGGTCCTGGAGACCTGTACACATTACACAGTTAGCACAGTGTTGGTCCTGGAAATCTGTACACATTACACAGTTAGCATAATGTTGGTCCTGGAGACCTGTACACATTACACAGTTAGCATAATGTTGGTCCTGGAGACCTGTACACATTACACAGTTAGCATAATGTTGGTCCTGGAGACCTGTACACATTACACAGTTAGCATAATGTTGGTCCTGGAGACCTGTACACATTACACAGTTAGCATAATGTTGGTCCTGGAGACCTGTACACATTACACAGTTAGCATAATGTTGGTCCTGGAGACCTGTACACATTACACAGTTAGCACAGTGTTGGTCCTGGAGACCTGGAGACATTATGTGTAGCACAGGCACTAATTGACAGTCTATACGGCTGTGTGATGTGGCAGGTCCAGCCATCTCCAAATGACATTACATTACAGTTATTTACCTGGGACTTTTATCCAAAGTGACCTAGTCAATTAAACCAGGGGACAACCCCTGGAGCAATGCTAAGGGCCTTGCTCAAGGGCCCAACAGCTGCACAGATCTTATCGTGGCTTGAACCACCAACCTTCCGGTTCCCAGTCATTCACCTTAGTCACTAGGCGACATTAAATGGCCAATAGTTCACCCACTAGGACTCTGGTTCGGTCAGTACAGACACAATTTTCCCTAGATTCCAGACCCTAAGGTGCACCACTCTGCCACAAACCAGGGCAAATGCAAAATGAAGCTCAAGAAGCAATTACAGAATGCCACGAACACAGACAGTACACAGACACATTAATTTTAGGTTAACTCTGGTTAGTATCAGATTTATGCATATGTTTTCATTCATTTATATTCTATCAGTATGATTTCTGGAGAATGTGGCTACAGCAGTGTTCACCCTGTCATAATTTTCTCACTGGTAAGGCGAGCAAGTGACAGTTTAAACACTGGCTTTTACTGCTATTTATAACCCGCAACACATTCCAGCAAAAGGGCCATTTTAGGATTCTAGCAAGTTAGGAGCACATACTAACACAGGCTATTGGCAAATAACTTAATATTGTAATTGGGATAGGAGCAGACATTATACAAAAATGTATCTGGCATATTTGTCTGAATTTAGATATGCATTTGATTTTACCATTAAGTTGATCATTGCTACTGTACGTGTGCAGGTTTGCACGTTTATGATGCGAGTGTGTGTGTGTGTGCGTGTGTATGCGTGTGTATGCAAGCTTCTGTGTGTTAATGTGTGTGTGTGTGTGTCTGTGTGTGTGTACGCATGGGGTTATTGCTTTTTCTTGGGTCTTGTCTGTCTGTTGGGGGGTTAAGAAGTTTGTGTGTGTGTGCATGAGGTGTGTGTTGGGCCTGTTTGGGGGGGTTAAGAAGTCTGTGTGTGTGCACTGGGTTTGTGTTGGGTTTGTTTGGAGGGCAGAAGTCTGTGTGTGTGCATGAGGTTTGTGTTGGGTCGGTTTGGGGGTTAAGAAGCCTGTGTGTGTGTGCATGAGGTTTGTGTTGGGTCGGTTTGGGGGTTAAGAAGTCTGTGTGTATGCATGGGGTTTGTGTTGGGTATGTTTAGAGGGCAGAAGTCTGTGTATATGCATGGGGTTTGAGTTGGGGAATAACCCCATGGCAGAAACTTCCATTTGTCAAACTCCGTTATCTATCCTCCTATTAAATAGGAAAGGAATTATTAATAGTGATCTTTTTTTCAGGGAGGTAAAATCCACACACATATCCTGTCTTTTTCCTTTTTATTGATGCTGGATGCAGTTTCCCTCTGCCTCCTTATGAGTATAAATAACATTTATATAATGCAAAATATATAAATATTACAGAACATATTGGAAGGCAGGAATTCAATCAAATCATCGCCAGGTACAAGATCTTGGGGGATAATTGCTTTTCCCCATCTCTATACAGTCTTTCGTAGATTAAATCTCACACCGAATAGTTGAATGGTTTTTTAAACCGCAGTTCTTGAGATGCCTTTAATTTAGTGTGACAGCTCCTCTTATCAGAGTCCAGAAACTATTAGATTCTCCCGCTTATCACTTCAAAAAGCATAAAGAATGTGGTTTCCAGCCATTCTTTTGATGTCAAATCACTGCCAACTATCAGATATGGACGGAAACTCATTTAAACTTTCTCACCCCCTCTCGTGGCCCACACCATCAGTAAGTTATCCCTGATAAATATAAATGTGGGCGGTGCAGGCGCTAAGTTGGGGGGGGGGGGGGGGGGGGAAGAAGATGCAAGAGATCAAGCATTTTGATGAAATATGATATCTATAAATGACTACAAGGCCAAAGAGTACTGTGTTCAATCCAAAAACATTATACACTCAGGGAGCACTTTTAGGTATCTATTACTTATTTTTATTTGTTCTTCTGCTGATGTAGCCTATCCACCTGGAGGTTTGACGCGTTGTGTGTTCAGAAATGCTCTTGTGCATACCACTGTTGTAATGTGTGGTTATGTGCATTACGGTCACCTTCGATCAGTCTGGCCCCTTCTCCTCTGACCTCTCTAATTAACAATGTGTTTCTGTCCGCAGAACTGCTGCTCACTGGATGTTTTCCTGCTCACCCAGGAGATCAGCAGTTTCTGAGATACTCAAACCACCCTGTCGGGCACCGACAATCATTCCACGGTCAGTCACTTTGATCACATTTCTGCCCCATTCTGACATTTGGTCTGAACAACAGCTGAACCAATTGACTAAGTCTACATGCTGTTATGCATTTAGTTGCTGCCACATGATTGGAATATTAACAAGCAGGTGGACAGGTCTACCTAATAGAGTGATCACAGAGGGTATATAATGGGAACCTTTATCCTACAAGCCCAGTTTCCTTCAGGTTACGTATACATGCGGACCCGTCTCTAGGGAACAACAGCAGTGTCCAGCCTGGGAATTAAACCTGCAACCTTGAGAAAACAGTACAAAAAAAAAAAAAAAAAAACCTGGTTGCCTGAAGCATCCTGCAATGCAGTTTGCAATGTCTCCCTGCGAAACTGCTTTGTTTCTGTGCGTGCAATTCCTTCCGCATGAACCACTGCCCAGCTGCCCAAGCACAGTGTACGCTATTCCTAAAAAGTGCTGAAAAGTTTTTCTGTTTAATTTTCCCATAATGGGTTCTCTCTCATGTTTGTTTTGTTCCTTTGATAGCTGCTGCTGAACAGGTTCGTTCTGATCAACACAAGCATTGCAGATTGAACACAACAGCTTTCCCCTGTCAGCATGCAGGCTGTTCTTCACACAATCAAACCTCTGCAGAGAAAAGCTTTTTATTTTTTCCATTTTTATTGCTTTTGTCAACTTTTACTTTGAAAATATCTGTACTGAAAAGTGTCTTGGTAACTGCTGTTCATATATAACTTTTTGTATTGATCTATAACATGGCCTAACTTCCATACAGTTTGTCCCTAAGGAGAAGCACACTGTAGAACAGTATTTAAACTAAACATTAAATAAATAAACTTGATGTCTTGTTTGTCAGATTTGACGGAACCTCATTTAATGGAGAAACCCGATTTCATGATCCACCGCACAATTTCCGCAGTTGTCAATGTTCACATTTATGAGCAAGTGGGCGTGAAATACCCTGCAGCTTAGCACACACACACGATACACACACAAGCTTCGCCCTACAGATAAACTCGGTCCGTGTGAAATTCACATGCCAGTTCCGCCGATGAGATAAGGCCTGGCAGGACGACTCTCTGAACTACAATCGACTTCACGGTTCCCCAACCACATCATCAAATCATTACATCATCTTGAATGATCATAATTTTGAACTATGAACTCGGAGTCAAAGGATTGCAGCCAAACAGACATGAACGTTCAGTAAACTTACGGAAGCCAAGATTAGTCACTGCTGAATAGATGACTATGTAATGAAATTACATATCGCTTTTTCTATAATTGTGGCAGTATTTATGAGAGTGAACTCACAGAATACGTACAATACTGATCATATTTAAAGCCCTGGTTGCAATTCCTCATGCATTCACAAGTATGGCATACTATTTCGTACAGCATAACGTATCCATAAATGCATATGGTAAATGGCTGGAATTTATATAGCGCCTTTATCCAAAGTGCTGTACAATTGATGCTTCTCATTCACACATTCATACACACACTCACACACCAACGGTGATTGGCTGCCGTGCAAGGCACCAACCAGCTCGTCAGGAGCATTTGGGGGCTGGGTGTCTTGCTCAGGGACACTTTGACACACCCAGGGCGGGATCGAACCGGCAACCCTCCGTGTTAAGTGCCAGACATCCGCTCTCACCTCCTAAGCCGGTGTCGCCCAACATGTGCTAATCTGTCTTCAATACAAAAGTATTGCTCGTAAAATAATAAAACTCCTTGACATCTGGATACCATCACAATTTTGCCATGTTAGGCTTGTATATGCACAACAGCCAGGTCACATCATAAATATCCCAAATAATCATAAAAAAGAAAAGATTCATGCAGATAACATAGAAGGTAAACCTTCAACCTCAAGGCTTTTTTTTATTTATTCTTTTGGCAATTTCTATTTTTATTGAAACTGTGTCTTGGAGGAATCCATGGTAGATTGACAGGTCTGGAAATGAGATTAGCTTGGGCTGAATGCCTCAGCTTTCTCCCCTCTCATACGAGCTCTGCGGCAGACAACAATCGGACACGCGGAGAGAGTTTCTGCGCTAGATAATTCAATTAAGCATTTTACGCCTCTAAGTTTTAAAATGTATTCTGCCTTCAGCCGTTCCCAGTTCACATCTCCACTGAACTCGTGGGCATCCCAGACCTTTATATGTTTAGCCTTGTTTATCCAAGGCCTCCATTTCCACACAGAAGGGCCGATGATATTAAAATTCACAATTATGCAGTCAAAATGTGAAATACTGAACACAAAAAAAAGTGAAATGCTAGCAGTAGTCATCCAGCCCTGGTAAAACACGCAACTCTGAAAGGTGGTTTCAGTCATTTTGCTTCAGACAAACAGAGCATTTGTTTGCTTTTTTTTTTTTTTTTTTCCTGAAGGCAGACGCTACTGTCATTTTAAATTATTTAATCCATCTGTGGATGAATCTCCATTTAAGGCCAAGCGTTATGACCACAAGCATATGACGGTTTGATTGAATTGAGAAGATGTGTATCTCCCCCTTCCCGTGAAGAGGCTCAGTGCGTTTGATTGAATCGAGGGGAAAGTATGCGATATTGACTCTCAACTGCGAGCAGATTTCAATATTCCCTTCTGTTCATGACCTTTCTATCCCATCATATTTGAAAGATTTCTCATCCCACTTTTATCATTTCATTCATGGCACAGTCCCTTATACACTCAGTGAGCACTTTATTAGGTATTTATTGGACCTATTTCTCTTTTTTCTTTCTTTACTTATTGGTTTTCTGCTGCTGTAGCCTATCCACTTAGAGGATTGATGCCTTGTGTGTTCAGAGATGCTCTTCTGCATATCACTGTTGGAATGTGTGGGGTTTTTTTGTGTTACTGTCACCGTCCTGTCAGCTTTGACCAGTCTGGCCCTCTCTCACTAAAAATGTGTTTTTGGTTTTTCGCACCATCCTCTGCAAACTCCAGAGACTGTTGTACGTGAATATCACAATCTACATGAGATCAGCAGTTTGAGATACTCAAACCACCCTGTCTGGCACCAACAATCATTCCACAAGATCACATTTCTTCCCCATTCTGACATTTGGTCAGAACAACAGCTGAACTTATTGACCACATCTGCATGATTTTCTGCATTTAGTTGCTGCCACATGCTTGGCTGATTAAATATTTGCATTAACAAGCTGGTGTACAGGTCTACTTAATAAATTGATCACTGAGTGTATATTGGTCTTTAGACTACAGAAAGACATCGCTTTGATCAGTACTGCAGGAATTAGTCGTGTTCTATATAAACGCAACAACTAGCAATGTGCTTTTGTCTCATTTTCACAAAATGTCCGAAGCTTGCCGCTCAATAGCTTTGTGGTGCTGGTGACGCAGAACTCGGACAAAGTTTCCACACAACTTGGTGACAGAGACGTCCTTGAGGGACAGCTTTTGATTTCTTGATTGAGAGTTATTCAAATGCGGGGAGACAGAGGTAAGGGATATTGATTACATTCTCCGACTCGCTCTTATGAATCGGTGTGTGCCAGCATGTAATAAGCTGAGAGTGGAGTTGGACGGTGGAGGTGGGGTGGGGGGGGGGGTGTGCGGGCGGCGGTGTTGGGTACACATCCCGTAAAGCCGCGTGGTTTCCTGTACGGGCTTCCAGCAGGATTTGGCGAGATCCCCCCGGGACGGGAATATAATTGCACAGAAAGCGGAGTGTCGGGGAGAGGGATATGTAATGGAGATTTAGATGTAATAACGTTCACGGTGCCAATCTGCGAAGGACAGGGTAACCCACGCGACGGCTGTCCTGCTCTACCCAGCGGCCCGATCTCATACCGCAGCGCCTCTGCTGCTAGTCCAGGCTCCGGGTAAGCTAGCAGCGCACCGTACAGAGGTCGAGAGGCTAACACTGCACCGGGTAAGCTGGCAGCGTGGGGTACAGAGGGAGAGAGGCTAACGCAGCACCGGGTAAGCTGGCAGCGTGGGGTACAGAGGGAGAGAGGCTAACGCAGCACCGGGTAAGCTGGCAGCGTGGGGTACAGAGGGAGAGAGGCTAACGCAGCACCCTGCACCGGGTAAGCTGGCAGCGTGGGGTACAGAGGGAGAGAGGCTAACGCAGCACCCTGCACCGGGTAAGCTGGCAGCGTGGGGTACAGAGGGAGAGAGGCTAACGCAGCACCGGGTAAGCTGGCAGCGCCCCGTACAGAGGGAGAGAGGCTAAGCTGGCAGCGTGGGGTACAGAGGGAGAGAGGCTAACGCAGCACCCTGTCATGAACAGCAAACGCGTGGCGATGCAGCATTACCACTAAATCCAAGCGAGAATAAATAAGCGGAATAAGCATCACTTTTCTCAAAGCAAGCTATACGGCAACTTTTGGGTGATATTTCTTCTCCTAGTCACTAATAGATGTACCTTTTCAGCCTGCTCACCTCAATTTTCCATAGCATCGAAGCAAAGTAGACAACACAACTTAATGGCATTGGATTGCAATTACTGGAAAGCTGGTGTGTTACATTACATTACATGTAATTTGGCTGACACCTTTATCCAAAGTGACTTACAGTTGATTAGACTGAGCAGGAGACAATCATCCCCTGGAGCAAGGGCCCAACAGCTGTGCAGATCTTAGTGTGGCTACACCGGGGATCGAACCACCGACCTTGCGGGTCCCAGTCATACCTTAACCACTACCCTACTGGCAGCCCAGTATGTTCAGTGCCCTCCAGAATGACTGCATTCACATCCTCAATAAAGCTGAGCAAAGAGGGCAAGTAATGCACATATTGAGCTATACTGTGTTTATATTTTTTTCATTATATTATTTTATACGAATGCAAATGTTCAAAGAAAAGGGTTTCACAATTAATCACAATTAATCTCATCCCCAGTGATAATATAAAATCCAAACAACGCATTAAAACGGTAATTTCACAAAGTCATCTCAACCTCAAAGTATTGTGGGCTGCCTTGGCTTCTTGTTTTGACTATGGTATGTAAATGAGGTAACACACAGGTAACACACAGGTAAAACACGCAGGTAACACACGCAGGTAACACACGCAGGTAAAATCTGTGTCGTTCCTCATCGTTGGGAAAGGCTCTCAGAAGAAACAAGCTAAGTTTGTTGACCTTCCACAATTCAGAAGATGATTACTAATCATTTAAAATCACAGGCAAGAAGACAGTACTATCATGCTGCGCCATACACAGACAAATAAGTGGGTGTACAGGTGTCTCTAATAAAGTGCTCAGTGAGTGTGTGTGTATATATAAAAACAGGGCGCATCACTATCATAAACAATGCAAGCGGATGAGCATTGTCAGTTCCCTGCACTGCCAACCTCGTTTCAATGATAATGAGGCGAAAGCATGCTGCTGAGTAAACACTTTTTTAATATTATTTATTTATATCATCGACTCGTCGGGTTTAGTGGCAGCCACAGAAAGAGCCGGGGCGGCGTAACGGGGCCAGAGTGTCGCTCCCTCCCTCAAACGCATCATCATTGTGTGCCCAGAGGCGGTCGAGTTCAGAAACCCCGCACATAGAAACATACTGAGAGGCGGCCGCTGTCTATCTTTCACTGTAACCATGGTAATTACAGTAGAGGAGACCGCAACGGCCTTCTCCGCCGACCGCCATTTTGTCCCTGTACCTAACGCCACAGACAGAGGCCCTCCTCCTGCCGTGCGTCTTCTGCCTTCTGCCTTAATAGAATATATATAAGATTGTATATATTATTAATGTTTGTTGTCAAATAGGCCCTGGTCCTTATCTTTGTTGTACTGGTAGCAGTTGAAATTGTACTTCCCTCCAGGGTCTTTCAGCGCACTTATCCCTGGTTATGGGTATGCACTTTGTTGTACGTCGCTCTGGATAAGAGCGTCTGCCAAATGCCATCAATGTAATGTAATGTAATATAATGTCAATTTGATTTCGTTTTTTATTTTATACATATTGTTTTATTATTATTTGTATGTACTGTAAAGCTGCTGTCCTTTAAAAAGAGATTTTACATATCAAGGGACTTGGTTACATAAAGGTTAAATAAAATAAAAAATCTTCTTTCTTGCAAAAAAGGAAATAAAACTAAGGCCTTGAAAAACAAACAAAGTCATCAGGTTGCGTGTCAGATTTTGTGCAGGGGTGGGTTGATTTTGAAAATACACGACAGAAATGCTGATCAAACGACGCGGAGGTGAAGTGAACCGCAGTCTCCCCAGATGAAATATCTGAGCTGGAATTGCAAAGTTTATCCAACAGCTGATGTTGTGTAGATGAATGGGAGAGTGGATTTACAAAACCCAGCGCCTCATCTTCCCCCTCAGTCACTGATGCCTGCGACTGAGTCATTAAGGCACAAAACGAGCACCATCAGTCTTGTTAATGCCATATGTGTACCTACCTACAAGCGTGTCTTCATTTTCTCCGACCGATTGTGATGGAGGAATGTAAAAACATTACCTTGGTAGATATGCTGGGGAAAGTGCGGAACGGTTCAGTTAGGGCCAGGACCGTACTTCATCACAGTGCGTTTGATTTTTTTTCCATTAATTTGATGGAAGATTGCACAGCTTGCGTGAGCGGCACTTCCAGACATTAGCATGTCCGCCGCGGTCCGTGTCTCCTGCTACCCTTCCGCAGTTTATTTTCCGATAGGCTACACTTGGCTTGGCATTTCCCTTTTATTTCGGTCTTGAGTGAGACATTATTTGCGTAATTTGTGCGTCGCGGGGCATATTCCGCAGAACTAAACTTTAAACGGCCGTTAAAAAAAATAAAAAATAAAAAAGACAAACGGAATCGAAGCGCATGTCCAGACGCAAAGCGCTGCACGTACGGGGCCTGAGAGGGCCGGAGAACGACACCAAACAACCGCGTTTACGATGAGGCCAAACACCCGCAGCAACACAACACACTGCAATACACTACTCCACCACTAACTCACAGGGTAGAGCAAGCTGTCCGACCACGAGGACACGTCCAAAAAAAAAACAAAGTATCCAGAGAGAAAAGCTCACTCTTTAAGAGTGAACTTTAACTTTATGTTCAATATATGGAACTTTTCAAAAAAAACCCATAACGGAACATTCTGCCTCCTGAACCGGCCTCAGCTCTGAATGGAGAGAAATGAGGCAGCAGGCCCTGGTGACAGGGGTCTGTGAATGACGTGCCCCTGAACGGGGCGCTCGGTGAAACAGCCGAAGGAAGGAATCAGCTAATTTAACCGAGGGAACTGCAGGAACTGTGATATCCGTTTCTGAGAGAGAGACGGGCTGCTTGCTCAGCAGCCTACTTAATGTGAACGCACTGCAACGCCTAAAACCTAAAGGTTTTACACCGAGTAGATGTTTTCACACGCAAACGAGCCCAGAAATCAAACGGGGGGGGCGACAGCACACACTTGGTTAAACCATGCAATTCGGCCTCTGATATCTCAGCTGAAAAACTGAAGCTCTTCTCTGCCTTACTGCATCATTTGAACATCATTACTATCACGTGTTTTAAAAACCAACACAACCCTTCCCAAGATCTGACAGGAAACCTTATAACATGACCTATTTTATCAGGTTAGAGTTTTGTTCACTTTTTTCCAGGACACTAAGAAAATATATATGCTTGTCATGGAGTATTTTAGCTGACTAGCCTAACAACATATCTGCTGTTCAACCATGCAAATACATTGATGCATATAAGCAATTACAGATTATACACTCAGTGAGCACTTTATTAGGTAGACATGTTCACCAGCTTGTTAATGCAAATATCTAATCAGCCAAGCATGTGGAAGTAAACTCAATGCAGACATGGCGAAGAGGTTCAGTTATTGTTCAGACCAAACTGATTTGCTTCCATGTGGTGTTAGGACCCAGTGTCTCTCAGCGGAATCAAAGTCAGGACAATGCAGGAACTCACCCAAGTCAACAAACACTTACTGTTCGAGAGAAAAGTAAAACTTTATTGACTGTCACACCAGCTCGGTGGGAAGATCACAGAAACAAAATGACCTTCAACACCTGGCCTGGCTTAAACACCCTCAGAAGCTGTGACACACTTGTCCAATTTGGCTGTGAGGTCCTCCCTCTTTCTGATAGGATGACATGGGCTTTGTTTGTCAACACAATTGCGTAACAAATGCGTAGCAAATGCGTAACAAATGCGTAACAAATGCGTAACAAATGCGTAACAAATGCGTAACAAACTTGAACCAATCAGTGCCCTAGACAGACATGATGCTGCTGTGCGGTCAGATTCTGGAAATTACTTCTTTATTTTTTTTTTGCTTCTCTTAATTTGCATCTTGTTTTATTGGGCATTGTATTCGGTCAGCCATTACAGTCTGTAAAGATTGAGGGGGAAATGGAAGGTGGAACGTACAGGTGAATCCAAAAGAAAAATCCTCTCGGGGCGTCCAAGAGGCCAAAACGGCAGTTGAAAATTCATATTCAAGCAGGGAAATGGCTCTTGGGGGTAAATGAGAACAGGAAAAATGTGGCACGATGGTTTGTAAAGAATAAAATGAATATCCTTCAGTGGCCTGTGTCCAGGCTCGAATCCAACAGAAATTGTATGGCGGGTTAATCAATAATCGCCAACTGGAGAAATCCGTGCCAGGAAAAATGGACAAAAACGATTCCATCCCATGGCGGAAAGCTGGCAGTGATGGATTCACATCGACTCTCTACAGTCAGTTCTGCCAATACTCCACTACATTCCCGTTAATATATTCTATTTGGAGATTCTGGCTCTGATTCAACCCCCTTCACATGACACTGCTAGGTTTAGAGATGCGGTGGCTCTCGGAGAACATATCTTTCTGTTCAAAATCCCGAGTCGAGTTCCGTCTGCGAAAGAACTGTTGATATCTCCTGCTCTTCCGCATCATACACATACAGCGTGTGGCATGTTGCTTCATTGGTTGATCCAAGTTTTTTTGATTCAAGGCCCTTAACACCACATTGCTCCTGCCTAATCCCCAGTTTAGTCTAATCAACAGTTAGTCACTTTGGATAAAAGCGTCAGCTAAATAAACAAATATTTTTATTTTGTTTTAGACTGAGAATGGTGAGACCTCGTGAATTGCCAGAGGAACCCCTAATTAAGGGGGAGGGTTAGGATTTGTTGGAAAAAAAAAAAAATACATATATATGTTAACACCTTTAAATATGTTTATACAAATCCTTCCATCTAAATGCAAACCCAAATTAAGCATGCATCCACTTATTGTATCTGATGTTTCTGATGCACCCCCCCACCCATTTTATCCCAGTTTCTTGAATGATATGAGATATTGCACAAAATATGGTATAATAAAATAAGTTTCAATAAGTTACTGTCTGTGGCACAATCCTGTCTACTGACAGGATTCAACCACTATCACTGGTGGATTCCAACTGAACAAAGTCAATAGAACAAAAATTGTCAAAAGTATATGACAAGCTAAAACTATTACATTACATTATAGTCATTTAGCAGGCACTCTTATCCAGAGCGATGTACAATAAAGTGCAAATCATAACCAGGGACAAGTGCCCTGAAAACCCTCGAGGGAAGTACGGTTCCGAGTGCTAGAGCGATCGCACCGATAACAACTTGAACTTTGTAGAATAACAACAGTTGAAAAACCACAAGGTTCCATTAAAGTTAATGCTGAACACAACCAGGTAAATTACACCGACACTAGTTCAGCTGTAGTGGGACAGACTTCAGCCGCTCCGACAGGCCTGGTGGAAATATGCACTTTTCTCAATAACTCAAATACTCAAATTAAGAGGGTAAAACACATATCCCAAAAAGACCTGAACAAGCCAACGACCCACCTTGAAACAACCCAATTTCAGAGTGTAATCATTTTAAAAATAGTTAGTCATTGAATAGCATGCATGTACTGTCAGAGCAAACATGTATAGGCTATGTGCCACGGACATGATATACTTGCCATTACGATAGCTGGCTGACTATCTTCCTCATTGGATTAGGTTCCTGTGTAAAGTTAAGATCTTGAATAGGCAGATTAATTAGATGCTGTTAGTAGGTATGCACACATTGTAGCCTCAAGGTTCAATGTGCAGAAAACAAAATAATTGAATGAACTGCATAATTAATGTCTCTTATTCCATCATCTGCATCTCATGAGTTCAAACTCACCATTTCCTTTAGTTTTCTCTTTCCCACAACAAAAACAACAAAAACAACAAAAACAAACATTTATGTTCCTCCCAGACATCTGTGTAGCAGGTACGTCTGGTTCTGTTGATGCTTTTCTGAGCATGATTTTATTCATTTTTTTAAACACCTTCAGGGAGAGATGAAATAAACTAAACTTCGATGCCGTATGTCGAGATTTTCGAAAGTATTCCGATTTATCACAATGAAAAATAATATTGTAATATTTTAAAAGCAACCCGTTGCCAAGTACCTTTTTATGCAACATTGACAACCGAGCATGTTGCCATCTCTGTTCTGGACGGACCGCGTCACATGAACGGTTGATTGGAGGGAAGTGTGGGCTGCAGTTCAGAGAGGCTGAGAGGCCGTTTCATGTCTCTGAAGAGCTGGAGCCCGGCTTTGTGTTGCTTTGTAATTGCTGGCCCTCGTCATCACAGGCCAGTGTGGGAGTGGGCGCAGAATGAGGAAGGTACTGAGAGTCCTGGGGGAGCGTTAGGAGAGCCGGCTCAACGTCCATATCGGTGAAACGCCTGGCACATGCATCGTTGTGTTCGTCACACCGTTTGCGTAATTCCGACCGGCTTGAATTCGTTAACTCTAACGTAAGCTCAACGTTAGCTTTTAATCTAAACCAATGTCTCGTTCCCCTGGTCGGCTCGCCCTCCCGGCGAGGGAGGATGGCAGCGGTCAGTTTAACGAGCCGCCCTGTCAGTCACTCCTAAACCACAGAGCCAGGGCCCATCTGTATCTCACCCCTACACTGTACCACAGACTCCAAAGAGCCAGGGCCCATCTGTATCTCACTCCTACACTGTACCACAGACTCCAAAGAGCCAGGGCCCACCTGTATCTCACTCCTACACTGTACCACTGACACCAAAGAGCCAGGGCCTGCCTGTATCTCACTCCTACACTGTACCACTGACTCCAAAGAGCCAGGGCCCATCTGTATCTCACTCCTACACTGTGCCACTGACTCTAAAGAGCGAGGGCCCATCTGTATCTCACTCCTACACTGTACCACTGACTCCAAAGAGCCAGGGTCCGTCTGTATCTCACTCCTACACTGTGCCACTGACTCTAAAGAGCGAGGGCCCATCTGTATCTCACTCCTACACTGTACCACTGACTCCAAAGAGCCAGGGCCTGCCTGTATCTCACTCCTACACTGTACCACTGACACCAAAGAGCCAGGGCCTGCCTGTATCTCACTCCTACACTGTACCACAGACTCCAAAGAGCCAGGGCCCATCTGTATCTCACTCCTACACTGTACCACTGACACCAAAGAGCCAGGGCCTGCCTGTATCTCACTCCTACACTGTACCACTGACTCCAAAGAGCCAGGGTCCGTCTGTATCTCACTCCTACACTGTGCCACTGACTCTAAAGAGCGAGGGCCCATCTGTATCTCACTCCTACACTGTACCACTGACTCCAAAGAGCCAGGGTCCGTCTGTATCTCACTCCTACACTGTGCCACTGACTCTAAAGAGCGAGGGCCCATCTGTATCTCACTCCTACACTGTACCACTGACTCCAAAGAGCCAGGGTCCGTCTGTATCTCACTCCTACACTGTGCCACTGACTCTAAAGAGCGAGGGCCCATCTGTATCTCACTCCTACACTGTGCCACTGACTCTAAAGAGCGAGGGCCTGCCTGTATCTCACTCCTACACTGTGCCACTGACTCCAAAGAGCCAGGGCCCATCTGTATCTCACTCCTACACTGTGCCACAGACTCTAAAGAGCGAGGGCCTGCCTGTATCTCACTCCTACACTGTGCCACTGACTCTAAAGAGCGAGGGCCCATCTGTATCTCACTCCTACACTGTGCCACTGACTCTAAAGAGCGAGGGCCTGCCTGTATCTCACTCCTACACTGTGCCACTGACTCCAAAGAGCGAGGGCCCATCTGTATCTCACTCCTACACTGTGCCACTGACTCTAAAGAGCGAGGGCCTGCCTGTATCTCACTCCTACACTGTGCCACTGACTCCAAAGAGCCAGGGCCCATCTGTATCTCACTCCTACACTGTGCCACAGACTCCAAAGAGCCAGGGCCCATCTGTATCTCACCCCTACACTGTGCCACAGACTCCAAAGAGCCAGGGCCCATCTGTATCTCACTCCTACACTGTACCACTGACTCCAAAGAGCCAGGGCCCATCTGTATCTCACTCCTACACTGTACCACTGACACCAAAGAGCCAGGGCCCATCTGTATCTCACTTCTACACTGTGCCACTGACTCCAAAGAGCCAGGGCCCAGCATCAGGCTTCAGTCGGCCTTGTGGGCTGAAGAACAAAGCAAAAGCCGACGTTAATCAAAGGCTCCCTCCTACGCGCGCTTTTACTTAATTAAGTGGTGACTGCTAACCCTGTCACTCAGGTGCCCCTCTGCCTAGTCAAAGCAGCCAGCCGGTGGGGCAGAACATGCCCCCCCCTCCTCAGGGGCAGTTGAAAAGGACCTGTGGTTCTGCCTCTCAGTCCATGAAAGATGTCACCGTTTCTCTCGTCATGTCCTGGCCTTTGATACCCGTGTCCTTACAAACGGTTTGAAACCCGGTTTCTATTCCATCTGCGTTGCACCCTGATCAGTCTCAGCTTTAGCAGATCCCCACATTACAAACACACATTTAAATCAAAGACTATGAAATGCCCTATACATATTAAGCCCATATGGCAATTGAATGAAAATTAAACTTAAAGGGAAAGTTCACATTCTGCGGTTCTTTGATATTATTTAAGTTTCAGGGTGTTTTTTCCATTGACCCAAACGATGAAGAATGCTTTAGAGATTTTGAAAAGACCTGCTGGCATTACACAGGGTGTTTGTAACTGCGGGGGTTTGAGGTCTAAAGTAAGAAAAACGCACTGAAACAAAGTGACACCAAAGAGGATTGAACAGCAGTGTTTTGCTGCCTGATGTTGGACACGAACACTGTACTATATTGCTTGATTCTTCAAAAAAATTATGTTCAATCTTATTTTTGATTAGAAGCGTTCCCTTTAGTCATGCTACATGCTCCAGTAAGTGAAGTACTTGCTCAGTTTGATAAATGAGAAGGAAAGTGCTGACACAATGAAAAAAAAGTTTGATTCTTACATTTATAATTGTGGAGAAACACTATAAAATTAATCTGCCACTGGAACTGAAGACGCTGGGAAAGGTCTGGCTTGAACAGGGAAGAGACCTGGTGGGTCCCAGACTTCAGGTCAGGCTGTCATTGAATGTTAAATGCTAAAGAGTAAATGGTTGGCATTTATATAGCGCCTTTATAAGCGCTGTATAGCGATGCTTGTCATTCACCCGTTCACACACACACTCACACACCAATGGCGATTGGCTGCCATGCAAGGCGCCGACCAGCTCGTCAGGAGCATTTGGGGTCCTGGGGGAGCGTTAGGAGAGCCGGCTCAACGTCCATATCGGTGAAACGCCTGGCACATGCGTCGTTGTGTTCGTCACACCGTTTGCGTAATTCGGGGTTTAGGTGTCTTGCTCAGGGACACTTCCACACACCCAGGGCGGGATCGGACCGGCAACCCTCCGACTGCCAAACGACTGCTCTTACTGCCTGAGCCAATGAGACGACCGCTCTTACTGCCTGAGCCAATGAGACGACTGATCTTACCGCCTGAGCCAATGAGACGACTGCTCTTACTGCCTGAGCCAATGAGACGACCGCTCTTACCGCCTGAGCCAATGAGACGACTGCTCTTACTGCCTGAGCCAATGAGACGACCGCTCTTACTGCCTGAGCCAATGAGACGACTGCTCTTACTGCCTGAGCCAATGAGACGACTGCTCTTACTGCCTGAGCCAATGAGACGACCGCTCTTACTGCCTGAGCCAATGAGACGACTGCACTTACCGCCTGAGCCAATGAGACGACTGCTCTTACTGCCTGAGCCAATGAGACGACTGCTCTTACTGCCTGACCCCCTTGGAATGGGGACGCTGACGGTCAGCACTTTAAGCTCACATTCATCGTTTCATTTAAAATCCTACGTGCTGGAGTAGAGCCCTAAAACAACAAAAGCTGTGTCGTTAGGGACCACATTGTGAAGCCTCTGGAAAGAAAGTTTCAGCATAAGCAGTGTTGGAGTAAGTACAAGTGCACTGTGTTGCTTTAGACCACAAACTCCAAAAAGTGAACAATTCCTTCAAAACAGCACATCTGCCCCATAAAAAATACCCCATAAACAAGGAAAGGCTTGTTTAAGGTGTAAAAACTTTACCATCATAAAAACCAAAATTATCACAAACAATAACATTTGCATTATTCAGTAGTTTGACTGGGCAGGCATATCTAATATCTAAACCCAGAGCTGGTCTAGGCAGTTAAATCATCACAGACGCATAACATGAAAAACATCAGTAATCTGACAAAGCGGGAATAATCATAATTACACAAGTGCTATTATGGGGTCCGGTTTTTGGCATGCTAAATGAAATAAGCCATTGCTTATCAGAGCTGCATGGCTGGGAACAGTCCGTGTGTGATGCCTCTAATTGGAATTTAAATTGAGCACAAATAAGGCAGTTGGCATTTATACAGCGACTTATTAATATGTGCAACGTGCGTCCGCTCGGCACAAAACCGTTCTGCTCGGAACGCAGACAAACAAAGGTAACGGCGTGGGGCTCATACGTAAACAGGAAGCGGGCCCCAGGGGGAAATTCAGCAGAGATCACGGAGAGAGTGAGGTCAGAGGTAAAAGGTCAGAGTTCAGACTGTGTCAATGTCACGTGTCTCTTGCAGCGGGGGGAAAATGGCATATTTAGTGGCAAATCTGTTTGGCTATTAAACAGCAGGCCATTAAAATACAAGTGCATTTTCATTAATTCAGTCATTCATTCATTATCCTAATCCGCTTATCCTGAACAGGGTCGCAGGGGGGCTGGAGCCTATCCCAGCATACATTGGGCGAAAGGCGGGAATACACCCTGGACAGACAACTCCACACAGAGAGGCCCCAGCCGACCGGGATTCAAACCCAGGACCTCCTTGCTGTGAGGCGGCAGTGCTACCCACTGCACCATCCGTGCCGCCACTACAAGGGCATTTTACGAAATAATTTACATTGTAAATGAACATTGCAAAACAAAAATGTAATATCTATGGTGCCCTTTTTAGAAAAGATAGTTTTTATAGAAATGTGTGTCACAAATATTGGCACCCCTACTACAATTTGTGATGAACAAAATCTACTGTAATAGAAGCCTATTGCCATTTATATATATTTTTTTTTAAGTTTAGGTTTAGCATCTGATCTGATCATCTACTGTATGACTTCCTGTTTCTGGGTATATGCAGTAAATGCGAAGACAGGCCATATCAGAAGATTAGATTACAGAATACTCCAGCAGAATGACAATCAAAATCAAATCCACAAAACGGCCGGAGACCCATTGAAAAGCGTGTGGGCTGAGCTGGAGATGACGATCAGTGATCGGAACCCGGAGAGACTCTGCAGATTCTCGAAATGTCTCGGATTCTGTGGCGAGTCCTCCAGCCACAACAACATTGTAGAAGACTCTGTGTTGTCACCATGGCAAAGGGAGGGGGCCAAAAGTACTTCATCTTAAAGATTTTTGAATTTGGGCAATAGGAACACTATCATTTTCTCATATGCTGAGCAAAGAAAACAAAACGAAACAAAACATTTTTATCGAGCACATCCATTTCATATGAATTGAGCGTACCAATATGTCTGGAGGGCAATGTATATCACATTTGTGACAACCATTGTAACACAAGCCCAATCTGTGATTAATATTATTTTAAAAAGAAAACTAGCTTATCCAGCCACAACTACATTTTCAATGTCATTTTGTCACAATTGGCACTTGCAGTATATACAGTATAGTTCTTTTAAATTATCATTTAAATTACAGAATTCAGCAAAATTGGAGTTGACAGTCAGTTTCATTTGATAATTATCAGAAAAATGAGGTTTGATTAAACCATTCAGTGTGGTCTAATTGGGTAGACTAAATAGGTTTTTTTTGTTGCGAATTCATGCTTTTATGCCTTATCCAATTTCCTAACATCCTATTTATTGTTTAATCCTATTTCCGGAAATGTTGTCTGCAGTCAAATTGTTCCACACATTTGCGGGGGATTAGACGGCTTGCTCAGGAGCCGGTGCTCTGTTCTAAACCGCCTGCAAACTGGGCAGCGAAACCCAGTCAGGAGTTCCAATTTTAAAATTAGGCTGATAATCTGCCCACTGAATTAATGTAAACACTGAACAACAAGAACGGAAGATGACAAAGGTTCTGCATAATGATTTGATCAGAAAACGACATTTTTAATTCATAACCGTAACTCCCGCCCCTCCCCAGCAACAATCTCCAAATCTACAGTCTCCCACCTCATCTCTGACAACCCCGCTTTGTTGAGAAGAACAAAAAATAAAGTGTCTTTTTTTTTGTCACATAAATGAGCGAGGTGCTCCTCTAACACTCTGAACACGGCGGACACGCAGCCCTGTCACATGCGATAATAATGAAAGCGGAGAATACAGCTGACAGATCGCGCTGGACAGAAAAGCTGACGCACATTCGCTCCCGAGCGGAACACAGCCTCTCGCACTGCGGGCCGAGTCGTCCCGGGCAACCGTCTGATTTTTAATTGTCCTCAGCAGAGCGCCAATTCAATATCTGCGCTCCGTTATCGCACATCGAATAACGGCGAAGAAAGCCTCTTCAGCCGGGGAGATAAGAGGCCAAACACAGATAACCCGTATTGTTGTTTTGCAACAGCCGGGGAGTTTGGTAATAAATTACAGCCTCCCGAAAGATCTGTGCAAACCGCCAGCTTTGAACTGTATATATCAGCTCGGCGGAGTTAAATGAGCACAGAACCAGGCTTATTACATCCGTATCGCTCCAGCAAGGCCATGAATCCCACCCCTTATTCGGGGGAAGAACACTCTTATTATTAAAGAGCCTTTGGGTTAATAAGTATGCATTAAATATTATAAGAGCGAGCAAGCCGGGGTTTTCTGGCAAATGTACAATAGGTTCACAGATCTTCACAGCTGCATCCACTGCAATCATCATGTATATTAATCAGGCAATATTGTTAATCTAGAGGCAGGGGGAGACTCGCAACTATGTAGTAAAGTAGACTTGCAGTCATTTTCTTCCAAGCTTAAGAGGCAGGCTAAATGAAAAATATTATACAATATAATAAACAAAGAAAGCTTTTTTTTTTTTTTTTGGATGATTATTTGTGTGTACTCATCTCTGCACAGCACAATATGGATCCACAACCACAACCACAACCACAACCACAACCACAACCACAACCACAACCACAACCACAACCACAACCACAACTACAACTACAACTACAACTACAACTACAACTACAACTACAACCACAACCACAACCACAGTTCACAAAAAGTATTAATCATGTTTAATTCCAGGTGGTTTATAGTGACCAGGTATTGGGTAAAAGGCGCTGTTCAATCCGCTCATCCACATCTCTTAGACAAGTGGATTCTTTATTTATTGTTCACAGGTTTCAGAAGTTTATGATATTCGGCAATTAGTTGTATAGCTCTTTAGAACAGAGGTGGGAGTAGTAGTTCTATATCGGTCTCAGTCACAGGTCTTATTTCACACCAACAACTGCACTCAATTATTTAATTAGTCATGTCTGCAATCTGCCAGTTGAGCCACATTACTTGATAAGGCCATGAATTACTTGCGAGGACTTGAGACGCGGCGTAAAGTGTTTTAGTTTCGTCTGATCTCCAAGTGAACCCTCGTGTTTGTGTACACAGCTAATTACATAATTGAGCCAGGGTAATTGCTTAAAAAAATAAAAAAATAATAAAACATGCACACAGACCGGCCTTCCAGCAAGAGAGCTACCCACACATCTTTGGGGCTAGTTGGGAGATGTGATGAATTTTGGCTGTGTGGCCATAGAACAGTGGTGATTTTGGTTTTCACCTTAATATCAGCAACCAATTCAGACACAAGAAGCCAGGTGAGGTGAGTTAATTGATCCATTAAAGCAGTTAATTACAGTTAAGTGCTGAGTAACAACAAAAGCCAGCACACTCTGCAGCTCTCCAGGACCAGGAGTGAGGACCCCAGCACGCCCTGCGGCTCTCCAGGACCAGGAGTGAGGACCCCAGCACACCCTGCAGCTCTCCAGGACCAGGAGTGAGGACCCCAGCACACCCTACAGCTCTCCAGGACCAGGAGTGAGGACCCCAGCACACCCTGCGGCTCTCCAGGACCAGGAGTGAGGACCACTGCCATAGAATGAAGATGACCCCATTTTGCTGAGTGGTAGGTTCACACAGGAATGACCCAAATCACGGAGTGAAGGTGGGTTTGTGACAGATTGGAGCAAGGCAAGCGCCATGCCCTTGACTTCGAAGCGAGCCATTACCTCGGGTCATTTGCCTGTAATCCGGGAGTATCGAACGAATTATCTGTAACCGGAGTAATTGTGCATGACAGAGGACGAGGGCTGTGAACGAGCGTTTTACATCACGCTGTCATTGAGATGTAAATTGCGGGCGGCCATAAAACACACATACAGTGCGTGGCACGTTGCTGATTGATCGCCGAAAGCTTCCCTTCCGTTCCGGGGCTTTGTTTCATCTGTTAATTTTCCCGCGGTACCGCTCCGCTCTCCGACCGCGGCTGTAATTGCCGTCGTGATGTGAGCATTGAGTGATGGGCCGGCGTTTAGCATGCCAGCCCAGCGGCGAGCTGAGGACGGGGGGTCATTCATCAGGGCCCAAACGGATGACGCAGCCGCACACATCCAAGCAGGGAGAACGCCCGGAAGAGCTTCCCCATGAATCCTCCGCAGTCATTGGTCAAACGCAATGTCGTGTAATTTCTGAAGGAAGGGAGGCCTTTAGTCTCCAGCTCTGCAGCACCAATGATGACTCTAGGACTGACCTGATAATAACTATAACTATAACTATAACTGCATACAGTACTGCGCAAAGGTTTTTGGCAGGTGTGAGAAAATGCTGTAAAATAAGAATACTTTCAAAATAGGGGCGGCCTGTAGCGTAGTGGTTAAGGTACATGACTGGGACCTGCAAGGTCGGTGGCTCTAATCCCGGTGTAGCCACAATAAGATCTGCCCAGCCGTTGGGCCCTTGAGCAAGGCCCTTAACCCTGCATTGCTCCTAGGGGAGGATTGTCTCCCGCTTAGTCTAATAATTCAAGCTCATTGGTTGAAAATTGGTTCTAATTGCCACAGCCAATGGCATTTATTGTCAGCGCGTTTACAGGGAAGGGGGAGGGATAAACAGTGTTGTGGTTTGAAGGCACTGCTATTCCTCTCTTGACCGTTAGAAGTCAGAATTTACCTATTGTACCTTTAATTAAAAGTTAAAATTTAATTAAAAATTCTAGATGAAATTAAATTGAGTTAAATGAAGGCCGATTTGGACACACATATTTCAATAATTGTTAAACGTCTTTATCAGGGGACAGAGGTGAGGTAGCAGAGCCATTAGTGCTGCTCGGCTCATGTTTGAATTTTGCTAGTTGCCTTTGACAACCCAGGTCTAGCTTGTTATTCCAGCCAGAAACAATCCATTACTGCCGAATTCTTTCATCCCCAACCGCAGATGCCGCACCATCATTTGGCAGCGGTTGCAGACGTCACAGTCAAAAGATGCAGATTGTTGTGAAGCGTTTCTTCACTTTGTTGAACAACCTTGACTCTGCGACGTCTGGGTTAACCGCTTCTCCCTCAGGCAATTTCAACGCGACGAAATTCTCCAATGCTCGCTTCGAGAACTACAGCACAACGTTCTCTCATTCTCCAGCGCTCTCTCCCAGAAGCCATATACCAGAGGGGTGATTACATTACATTTCTGCCAGACGCCTTCATCCAAAGCGACTGACAAACATAAACACAAGTGCAAAGATCAGGGATCAGAGGGCACTAATTCCCCAGAGGCGACGCAGTGCGGTACCAAGGGAGACGGCGACCAACCTGACAAATTATCAACCATTCAAACTTGGTTCCTGCTGAGCATAAAACCAATTTATACAAACTAGACGGAAAAAAGAAATCCTGGCGAATGCTAAATGACATTATATAAACAGGAATAAAGGACCGCACAGGCTCCTCGTGTGTAGTAGAGGGGGTCAGGGTGGAGGAGTCGAGGCACCGCTTGAAGATGTGAGTTTCAGTATAATGCAGTATAATTGCAGTATAATTTAGCCAGCTTTGGTTTCAAGGCCGTTTCATTTTTACAGAGAAGGAAGTCGCAATTGTATGCATTACATTAAATGGTAAATGGTTGGAACTTATATACAGTGGTGTGAAAAAGTGTTTGCCCCCTTCCTGATTTCTTATTTCTTTGCATGTTTGTCACACTTCAGTTTCTGTTCATCACTGTTTCAGATCATCAAACAAATTTAAATATTAGTCAAAGACAACACAAGTAAACACAAAATGCAGTTTTTAAATGAAGGTTTTTATTATTAAGGGAGAAAAGAAAACTAAACCTACATGGCCCTGTGTGAAAAAGTGATTGCCCCCCCCCTGTTAAAACATAACTTAACTGTGGTTTATCAAACCTGAGTTCAATTTCTCTAGCCACACCCAGGCCTGATTACTGCCATACCTGTTCTCAATCAACAAATCACTTAAATAGGACCTGCCTGACAAAGTGAAGTAGACCAAATGATCCTCAAAAGCTGGACATCATGCTGAGATCTAAAGAAATTCAGGAACAAATGAGAAAGAAAGTAATTGAGATCTATCAGTCTGGAAAAGGTTATAAAGCCATTTCTAAAGCTTTGGGACTCCAGCGAACCACAGTGAGGGCCATTATCCACAAATGGCGAAAACATGGAACCTTCCCAGGAGTGGCCGGCCGACCAAAATTACCCCAAGAGTGCAGCGACGACTCATCCAAGAGGTCACAAAAGACCCCACAACAACATCCAAAGAACTGCAGGCCTCACTTGCCTCAGTTAAGGTCAGTGTTCATGACTCCACCATAAGAAAGAGACTGGGCAAAAATGGCCTGCATGGCAGAGTTCCAAGACAAAAACCACTGCTGAGCAAAAAGAACATTAAGGCTTGTCTCAATTTTGCCAGAAAACATCTTGATGATCCCCAAGACTTTTGGGAAAATACTCTGTGGTCTGACGAGACAAAAGTTGAACTTTTTGGAAGGTGTGTGTCCCATTACATCTGGCGTAAAAGTAACACCGCATTTCAGAAAAAGAACATCATACCAACAGTAAAATATGGTGGTGGTAGTGTGATGGTCTGGGGCTGTTTTGCTGCTTCAGGACCTGGAAGACTTGCTGTGATAAATGGAACCATGAATTCTGCTGTCTACCAAAAAATCCTGAAGGAGAATGTCCGGCCATCTGTTCGTGACCTCAAGCTGAAACAAACTTGGGTTCTGCAGCAGGACAATGATCCAAAACACACCAGCAAGTCCACCTCTGAATGGCTGAAGAAAAACAAACTCCAAAGACTTTGGAGTGGCCTAGTCAAAGTCCTGACCTGAATCCTATTGAGATGCTGTGGCATGACCTTAAAAAGGCGGTTCATGCTCGAAAACCCTCCAATGTGGCTGAATTACAACAATTCTGCAAAGATGAGTGAGCCAAAATTCCTCCACAGCGCTGTAAGAGACTCAATGCAAGTTATCGCAAACGCTTGATTGCAGTTGTTGCTGCTAAGGGTGGCCCAACCAGTTATTAGGTTTAGGGGGCAATCACTTTTTCACACAGGGCCATGTAGGTTTGGATTTTTTTTCTCCCTTAATAATAAAAACCTTTACTTAAAAATTGCATTTTGTGTTTACTTGTGTCGTCTTTGACTAATATTTAAATTTGTTTGATGATCTGAAACATTTAAGTGTGACAAACATGCAAAAAAATCAGGAAGGGGGCAAACACTTTTTCACACCACTGTAGTGCCTTTTTCCAAAGCGCTGTACAATGGAATGCTTCTCGTTCACCCATTCATACACACACTCACACACTGACGCCGATTGGCTGCCATGCAAGGCACCAACCTTGGTACATTATAGTCATTTGGCAGACACTCTTATCCAGAGGCATGTACAATAAAGTGCAAATCATAACCAGGGACAACTGCACCGTCAACCCTAGAGGGAAGTACGGTTCCGAGTGCTAGAGTGATCGCATCGATAAAAACTTCAACCCTTGTAGAATAATCAGATAACTGTCCAAGAAGCAATACTACAGTTGTGGCAGGTAGAACACCATGAATAGTAAAATCATTAAACGCAAGTGTGATAATTACATATAGCATACACATAGTATACATGGCTATTGGGCGGCCTGTAGTGTAGTGGTTAAGGTACATGACTGGGACCCGCAAGGTCAGTGGTTCAAATCCCAGTGTAGCCACAATAAGATCCGCACAGCCGTTGGGCCCTTGAGCAAGGCCCTTAACCCTGCATTGCTCCAGGGGAGGACTGCCTCCTGCTTAGTCTAATCAACTGTACGTCGCTCTGGATAAGAGCGTCTGCCAAATGCCATTAATGTAATATAATGTAGTGTAATTTTCATGGCTAAGTATGCATGACTACTCTTTCTGTTTATTTATTGCACACATGCATAAAAACTAGTGTCTTTTTCCACAGTTTTGGATGTATTCATCAGTGCTCATTGTCGGTATCGATTCGGGAGATGACTGGATGTTCTTCTCACAACACAGTTTGGCCTACTTAGTCTAATCAACTGCAAGTCACTTTGAATAAAAGCGTCAGCAAAGTGACAAATTATAAATTGCTGACTGAAACACTCACATCCCAAGGCAAAAGTACAACCAATAACAGAGTTGCTGGTCACACTGTCAACACTGTGACAGTCCATAAATGATATGAAATGCACTGTTTTTACCTTTGGACTGTTCTCCCTTCATGAGACTAGTGGCACTCAGGCCATGTTCAGGTTATTAAAGGTATTGCTGGTTGCAGGGGTAAGAAAACGGGATTGGGTCCATTTGTGGATTGAACACCGACTAAATTATTAAATTGGGCCCAATCATTTATTCCATCCGTCATTTTAGTTAAATTTATTGATAAACCTACAAACCACAGCTGATAAGGGCTTTTGTTGCCCTGCACAAACATGTTCTCTCTGGTCTGACAGAGGTGCAGTGTGGATAGCTGATTCTCTGAGGCAGAGAAATTAGAGCAAAAAAAAAGAAAAAAAGAAAAGAAGACAAAATCTAAAACAACAAATGCAAAAACCTGCATACACCTTAATGATGTTCCAAACAGTTTATTTTGGGAAGCCTATTGTCTGGTCTATGTCTGTGACTGTTTTTTATTTGCTTGTTTCTCAGCCTCATAATGTCTTCCTTGACTTTCATTAGCATAGCTCTGGCCCTGCACAAAGGAAGCACTTGAATATGCCGGACTAATTAGAAACAGCTGAGAAACCAACTTTCAAATGACTTTAGGTCCTCTAACATTGGGGGACTGTGGGGAAAAGGCATGGATAGTAAATACATAGCATTGATATTGTGCTTTTACCCAAAGTGCCTTTCAATTCATGTCTTTCATTCACCCGTTCTCTCACTCACACACACACACACACACACACACACACACACACACACACACACACACACACACACACACACACACACACACACACACACACACACACACACACACACACACACACACACACTAACGGCAACAGGCTGCTATGAAAAGCACCAATCGTCTCGTCAGGACCAGTTCGGGGCTAGGCGTCTTTGCCCAGGTACACTTTGACACATCCAGGGTGGGGGATCAAAACGACTGCTAGATCACCTAATATGGATACAAATACCCTGAAATTAACCTCATATTCTTGGTTTCATTTCAATTCCAATGTGCTGGAGTACAGAGCCAAAAGAACAAAAATTGCACCACCGTCAAAATACCTATGGGCTGCACACTGTGTGTAAATACACTCACCAAGACTTTGACCGTGGAATGATTGTTGGTGGCAGACAGGGTGGTTTGAGTATCTCAGAAAGTGTTGATCTCCTGGGATTTACGCGCACACGCATACACATACACACACACTAGTCTTCTTTGCAAAGAATAGTGCAAGGAATGGCGCAAAAGCCAAAACGAAAAAATCCAGTGAGCAGCAGTTCTGCAGACAGTATATATATATATATATATATATATATATATATATATATATATATACACACACACACACAGTACATGGGCTCATGAATAAATGTGATCACGTTAGAACGTCTACAGATCAATTTATCATCATCTCGCCCTCCGTCTTCCCTCCCTCAAAGTCGGCAATTAGACGATATGAGCGGGTCTGGGGGCCGTAATTGGCGTGCGAGCCGCGAGCCGCGCTTCAGCGCGATGAGACGGGAAGCCGCCGGGCTGACGGACGGGCGGCCGGGGTATAATGGGGCCCCGGGAACGGATGCCATCCAGCCACAGCACGATGTGTCAATGCATGCCATACGCGTTATAGGGAAATAATTGGGCGGGCCTGTCTCTCCAAAATAATCTCTTTGTCAGGACAGACAGGAACGACATGCCACACTATTAATTAGAGACAGCAATTTGCCATAGCGATTGCATTTGTTTCCCCCCGTTCCCCATGTTCCGGCGCCGAATAAATTTTTCTTTTTTTTTAAACCCAGCTTTATTTGCAGCTGCGCAGAGGTGGTGTCAGGACTCGTGAAATGTGTTTTTTGTTTTTTTAAAAATCGCACATCAGGGATGAACCGACGACCTTATGCTATGTTCCTCTTCCCTGCTCTCTCCGCCACCCACTCAGTCTGCTGCCTTCCACTGCGTGAGCGCGCCGTTAAAATGAAAATAACTCGCGTGGGCACGGACGCCAGGACTCTCTGGAAACCGCCGAGAGCACTGACATAGTTTCATGGTTTAATGGGTTTGTAACGTGTGGATTTAATGTGGATATAATCAGGTGAAAGGGCGTGGCGGGGCCCATCGTCTCACCATGACAGGGGCACATTGTCTCACCATGACAGGAGCCTTGACAGGCACCCGTCGCCTTAGACCCCATGTACAGCAGCCACCAACTCTACACCCAGCTCAGAGCACAGGCAGACATGTTAGCATCCGATGTGTTAGCGCCCATGTACAGCAGCCACCAACTCTACACCCAGCTCAGAGCACAGGCAGACATGTTAGCATCCGATGTGTTAGCGCCCATGTACAGCAGCCACCAACTCTACACCCAACACAGAGCACAGGCAGACATGTTAGCATCCGATGTGTTAGCGCCCATGTACAGCAGCCACCAACTCTACACCCAGCTCAGAGCACAGGCAGACATGTTAGCATCCGATGTGTTAGCGCCCATGTACAGCAGCCACCAGCTCTACACCCAGCTCAGAGCACAGGCAGACATGTTAGCATCCGATGTGTTAGCACCCATGTACAGCAGCCACCAACTCTACACCCAGCTCAGAGCACAGGCAGACATGTTAGCATCCGATGTGTTAGCGCCCATGTACAGCAGCCACCAGCTCTACACCCAACACAGAGCACAGGCAGACATGTTAGCATCCGATGTGTTAGCGCCCATGTACAGCAGCCACCAACTCTACACCCAGCAGAGCACAGGTGGACATGTTAGCACCCATGTACAGCAGCCACCAACTCTACACCCAACACAGAGCACAGGCGGACATGTTAGCATCCGATGTGTTAGCGCCCATGTACAGCAGCCACCAACTCTACACCCAACACAGAGCAC
Source organism: Conger conger (assembly GCF_963514075.1). NCBI lineage: Eukaryota > Metazoa > Chordata > Actinopteri > Anguilliformes > Congridae > Conger > Conger conger. The sequence goes on along the minus strand of NC_083769.1, from coordinate 47,854,307 downwards.
AGGCGGACATGTTACGCCCATGTACAGCAAACACCAACTCTACACCCAACACAGAGCACAGGTGGACATGTTAGCGCCCATGTACAGCAGCCACCAACTCTACACCCAATACAGAGCACAGGCGGACATGTTAGCGCCCATGTAAAAAAAAAAAAAAAAAAAAATGCACTTCTGATGACAACTATGTTTAGAACAGCATTTCCTGTGTATTTTGCTAGTTTCTGGATGTGATGCTCTGACTTAGGGTAGAACCTATGCACTTGTAAGTCGCTTTGGATTAAAAGCGTCTGCCAAATGACTAAAATGTAAAAATGTAAAAATGTACAGCAGCCACCAACTCTACACCCAACACAGAGCACAGGTGGACATGTTACCGCCCATGTACAGGTGAGCGGAAGGCCGAGATCCCTAATCATCACAGGTAACAGTCACCGCGAGCACTTACAGACCAGCTGACCTGGGAGCTGGCTCGGCTCGTCCTCACAGCGCCCTGAGCCACTCGAGCGAGCCCACTGTTCAGACACGCCCCGCTCACGATTCTGCCCTTTTTTCATTCTCCACTCCAAGTTGCTGGACACCAAACACACAGAAAGCTCGGTAACATGGGATTCGCGTCAATATTTCCTTTTGCTGGCAGGATTTCACTGCAAAATAACCCTCCAAAAATAGCAAGTATTTTCAGTCTGAGATTTCTCTTTTTTGCTAAATAAGATGTTGCCAGTGAGGTAGGGACAGTTTGACTCATTTCAAGAAACTTCTACCTGTGAAGCAAACATTAAACTTGAAACAACCTAAAAGGTTCTATTCGCGAGAGAAAAGAATAAGATCGTATTCTTAATAAAGAAGGCGGCACGGATGGTGCAGTGGGTAGCACTGCCGCCTCACAGCAGGTCCTGGGTTCGAATCCCCGTCGGCCGGGGCCTCTCTGTGTGGAGTTTGCATGTTCTCCCCCTGTCTGTGTGGGTTTCCTCTGGGTACTCCGGTTTCCTCCCACAGTCCAAAGACATGCAGGTCAGGCTGACTGGAGAGTCTAAAGGTATGAGTGTGTGAGTGAATGGTGTGTGTGCCCTGCGATGGACTGGTGACCTGTCCAGGGTGTATTCCGGCCTTTCGCCCAATGTATGCTGGGATAGGCTCCAGCCCCCCTGCGACCCTGTTCAGGATAAGCAGGTTAAGATAATGGATGGATGAATGACTGAATGAATTCTTAATAAAGAGTGTTCCCCTCATCAGCACCAAACACACCTATAATTAGTTTATTTAATAAACAAATGTACAGTTGGACTCTAAATGCCATTGGATATCATGTCCCAGGACACAAGGGGTTTCCCCAAGGCACATGGGGCTGACTCCCACACTTTGCAAACAAAACTTTCAAAGATTTTCAATTTATTCAGATCCTAACAGCGGCTGTGTTCATTTTATAAAAAGCCTCCAAGATGCAGCAGCAAAATCGCTGGGTAGGCACGACCCCCATCCTTTCTCCATCCTTACATCTTCAAAGTCAAAACAAAGAGGTTTCGTTCACACAACAACAAAATTTCAGACACGATATGATTGCACTGAATGACTGTAATAACTGAGCATAATAACGCATGTAATGTGAAACAAAGTGGTATTTTTGAAATAGCTGATGCACTGAGAGTATCTTTCCATGTTTACCCGAAGTATGATTTTGAAACCACTTGTTCCTTCTAAAATCCTCTGTAAGTTTACATTTTGCATTCATATCCATATGAAACGCGTTGTCCAAGCATTCCAGAGCGAGCAATACATTCTCAAAAGGGGCCAAAGAGACTCAATATTACTGAAGCTAATTTTCAGGAAATAGTTTTCTTTGGCTGTGAAACAGGGGTGCACATCAAGAGCCGAAGCTTTTCAGGATTTTGTGGAAACTTCTGCTCTTAATTATTTAATGAGGTCAGTCATACTGCGTCGTGGTCATTTGTATCAGAAGCAGCTACAGCCAGGGACTGCAGGTGTATCCTAAAGATTTCACTGTGATCCAGTGCAGGAGTGAACCAGGGTAATCTATAGAGCTGTCACAAAACTAAAATGAAAGTAACTGGTTAGAACGAAAACCAGCGTGCAGAACGGCCCTCCAGGACCGGAGTTGTGCAGCCCAGCTGTAAAACCAGTTACAGCAGCTTTAATAAAATTAGTTATTAAATGAGAACTATAAAGAAATATGCTTTTAAAACCAAACAAATTACAGCATCACACACAATGAGACAATCAGCTGTCTGAGCTGGCTCAAAGTACTAGAATAGAACGTGTGTTAGTTAATAGCACAACAATTAAATTAGAAGTCATTTCATCTAGGCTTTTGAGACAAGCAGCTTTTCTTTTCTTTTTTATATATATATTTTGATCAACACTGAAGAGGGGGGGGAAAAAAAAAAAAAAAAAAAAAAAAAAAAAATTTTTTTTGAACTTGGAGCAGAAAGAGAGGAATGTGTTGAGATGTGCTGAATTGTTCAGCGCCCGTGAATGCAGTTGCAGCATGCGCTGTCATTGCAGACACGCCTGGTTAGCATCCTGATGTACAGACGCACATCGATTTGACTTCACCAGCAAGGTGGTGATTAGAAAGCGGGCATAACCACAGCACAATTGTAGCTCTGAGGAGCATAATTACAGAAATCCTGTCATCATTTTTAACGTCTTTTTTCTCCCTTTTCCTCCAGCATCAGCGTGTTGACTCGTGATGCAGAAGAAAGCTCAGAACCTTTCTTTGTTTTTACCTCAGTCTGATGAAGAATATCCGAATGGCTGATTGCAAGAAGGCTTAAGGAGAACAAATTATTAATGCAGTAAAATGTTCTGTATGCTTTAATAAAGATGTTTTTATCTTTTAAGTTGATCTGGAGGGAAAAAGATAATGCCGAGTTGTAAAATGTTTAAAAGCCTGGCCACCCCAGAGTTCCCCCTCCCCACACCCATGCTGCTGTATACCCTGCATTTTAAACGAATACAGAAGAGAAAACACGCTTTCGGCCTGTGCCAATGTCAGCTGGCACACAGGACTGCAGTTAGAACCAGAAGGATGTGGGTTTGAATCCTAACCGTAATGGGGCTTAATCATTCATTTTACATTCATGCATAAAAAATAAAGTCATTGTGGCTCAGCATATCTGCCTATTGAAGTATTATCACACAAAACACATCATTTTATTACCCTTGCTGGCTTGCAGGGATACATGGCTACCAAACTTCAGTTAATGTATAACTGATATTAGAATACAAACTTCACTCTTTGAAGAATATCTAGATTTGTATTTGATGTCAATGAGAACATTTGCTTTTTATCATATTTTAGTGAATAATATAATTAAGCCTCATATTATGCTAAGATTTTATGACCGCTTTTAGGTTTGGGGTGCCATTGACCCCAACAATGTGAATTGACACAGACTTATTGAAAATTTGACACTTTGTGTGTCACCTTCTTATAGTCTCCTAACTGACTGGCCTTCTTTCCTTAAATGATAAATCTGTGAGAAACATCTCATTTTAGAACCTGAGCTAAGTGGAAGTTTGCCACCAGAACCATCCACAAAGAAACTAGAAAAAAGGGTTGTATATTTTCTTGCATTTTATACAGCTACAGAGGGTAAAGAGGAGAGAAGAGAGGGGGCCACAGTCCCGCGGTTTCGCAGGAATGACTCTCCCGCGCTGTCTGGCCTCTCGCGGTTCTGCGTGAATTAGCATCTCGCCGCTCTGCCGCAGCTACGTTTAAAAGCCGTCTGTCGAGCAGCACTGCAAGGCCGTCTCTTTCTCCGCCAGACTCACACGGAGACGGGGAGAGAGAAGGAGAGATGTGATGGAGGGATGATGGATTCACACTGTCTGCAGAGTGAAGACTGCAGGAAATTAGAGCTACCACAAGCAGAGCGGCGTTCTCCTAGCAAAGCCACTCAAACGGTTGTGACCACAAGCAGAGCGACATTCTTCTAGCAAAGACACTGAAACTGTTGCGATCACAAGCAGAGTGGCGTTCTTCTAGCAAAGACGCCGGACATGATGCCTGCCCTGTCCCTCCCTCCCTCCCTCCCTCCCTTTCTCTCACCCTCACTTTCTCTCCAACACAACAGAGAGCAGTGAATACTTTCAGTTCTCACCTGGGCTGAACTTACTAAACTGTCTGAGAATATGTCATAAACCGGGCTTACAGCCTGGAGGGGGTGAGGGTATAAAATTGTCAAAAGGCATATTCAAGGTGAATGAAGTTAATGTAGTACAGGCAGCACTGATGTCCCTGTTTGCATAAAACAAAGCTTTGGGCCCGACTGTAAGGGAGAAGGCATGCAAATGAAACCGTCAAACACCATTTTTTAATTGCACAAAGGGTGTCTTTTGTTCTCATGGCATAAGAAAATGTACTTTTCTTCTACTTGTGCTTTTGTAACCTAATATGAACCTACAACTGTAACAGCTCCCCCGTTGGTAATATTAATGTGTTTCTATTTTTTTTGGTGCATATTTCTATACTTAATACAAGCACAATCAGCAGCACATTTTCAGCTTCTCCCCAACAGGCTGGCAGGTGCAGGCTGAACCTGTCCCCAGAGTGTTAGATACACACGAGGCAGAAACACGCTGAAGATAGCAACATATCCAGCTTTAGAAACGGCACCTTTTCCCCTGAAGGACAAACGTGTAAAATACAAGTTTAGTCTTTTCTTTACTAAAGCCGATAGCCACTACAAAAAACTAGACCTCAAGAATAATAATGAAAAACTGTTGTTGTCAGTGCTATCAACACAGGGCATATACAGCACTAACGGGTCTGTGACCATTGGACAAAAAAGATCAACCGCTTCATATGGACAGAATAAACCAAAGCTGTTCATTCATCCTCTACATATCTGCCTAACACTACAACAGGCTTGGACCTTCCAGATTGTGTGTGTGTGTGTGTGTGTTTCTGTGTGTGTGCGCATGCGTGTGCGTGTGCATGTGAGTGCTTGTGTGCATCTCTATATGCGTGTGTGTGTGTGTGTGTGTGTGTGTGTGTGTGTGTGTGTGTGTGTGTGTGTCTGTGTGTGTGTGTGTGTCTGTGTGTGTGTGTGTGTGTGTGTGTGTCTGTGTGTGTGTGTGTGTGTATGCGTGTGTGGTATTCTACATAATTCAAATTCTAGTCATCATTCAAATTCATTTAAATTGTTTAGGACAATGTCTCCGTAAGGAAAAGCTTAAGCCAACAGACCTCAGATTCTCTGGTCTTTTGAAGTTCCCTCACGCAATAAATAATTTATAACCTCCATAAATATCTCAATAAATCTCTCTATAAATGTCTATACTGCAAAGACAGTGGAACTTTTTTTCATTTTGCCAAAGAAACATTCATGTTTGGCAGCAGCTGTCAGATGTCTGAAGTCAGATTTCAACACCCCACCCCCCCCCCACCCCAAAACAAAACAATGAATAGATGTGCAAAGATGCTAAATCTTCCAGATCACACTGCATTACCATCTCCCAGATCACACTGCATCACCATCACCCAGATCACACTGCATCACCATCACCCAGATCACACTGCATCACCATCACCCAGATCACACTCAATCACCATCACCCAGATCACACTGCATCACCATCTCCCAGATCACACTGCATCTCCCAGATCACACTGCATCACCATCACCCAGATCACACTGCATCACCATCTCCCAGATCACACTGCATCTCCCAGATCACACTGCATCACCATCTCCCAGATCACACTGCATCACCATCTCCCAGATCACACTGCATCACCATCTCCCAGATCACACTGCATCACCATCTCCCAGATCACACTGCATCTCCCAGATCACACTGCATCACCATCACCCAGATCACACTGCATCTCCCAGATCACACTGCATCACCATCACCCAGATCACACTGCATCACCATCACCCAGATCACACTGCATCACCATCACCCAGATCACACTGCATCACCATCACCCAGATCACACTGCATCACCATCACCCAGATCACACTGCATCACCATCACCCAGATCGTACTGCATTGGTATCTTCTAGATCGTACTGCATCACCCAGACCTCACTGCATCACCCAGATGTCACTGCCTCTCCTAGATCCACACAGCCGTGTTCCCCAGCCCTGCCCACGGTGGCAGGTTTCTTCTCTTCATTTCCTTATTCCGGCTCGTGCTCATTTATTCCACTGCATTCCCTTTGCTGTGATTTGAGCCGATCCCCAGTCCAATGAGCCAAAACATGCACTGGCCTTCTCCATTTGAGCCGTTCTCTGACTGGAGCAGACACGCAAAGTCACTTTAGACTCATCACAGGTGCAGTACCTGCTGAGGTTTAGATGCGGCAATAGCACTCCCACCCACCAATTTCATCAGTATAAACACAAGGCTATCTGCCACCATTGTGGTAAACGAGTATTCTGCCATTCAGTCGAAACTCACACTTGGACAGATGAAAATCTCAGCTAATAAAACCTCTACAACAATGTTCAGGGCTTTTTCCAAGTGTGTTTTTAAAGTGGCCAAACACCCTGGTTTTTTTTTTTTTTTTATCTGACAGACTTAGAAGCCAAACTACCCATTTTGAGTGCACAGGGGTGCTGTAACTTGGCTGTTGGTGTTGCAGACTTCTGATTGTAATCTCATGAAATGGTGCGCAGAGATAACACGCCCCGCAGCCTTTATCAACAGCGTTTCCCCGGCCGGACAACTCAGAAATCTGTCCTTGTATCTATCTCCCTCGGGAACTGGCTGGGACAGGGGCCTATAACCCTGCTCCTGCAGAGGCGAGGCCCAGGAGACCATATGAAAGAAGCAGTCCAAAAATAAACTGAGAAAAAAAAAAAATCAATTGGGAAAGTGCAGAGTAAGGACCCAGTGGATCTCCAGGACCAGGTCACAGAGCTGCACAGGACTGGGGCTATTGGCTAAAGCTTTAAAGTCAATCAAACAGTGTGGAACCTGGGGATACATCTTCAGCCTGCATAACCTTCTACTGCGGCATATGGTTGAAGAATAATAATAATAATAATAATAATAATAATAATAATACTTTCTTATTTAGCTGATATGCTTATCCAAAGCGACTTATCGTTGATTAGACTAAGCAGGGGCCAATCCACCCTGGAGCAATGCAGGCTTAAGGGTCTCGCTCAAGGACCCAATGGCTGCATGGATCTCATTGTGGCATATGGCCTGGGACATTTCTGCTTGTGGGGCACTGACAGATGTCCCCCCAAAATGGTTAATGGACTGCAATACACACAAGCCACCAGAGTCAGGCAGATGGACGAATCACACACTACTTTGTCTCCATTTACAGCACACAGCTGTTTGCATAGGCAGGGTTTACACATGAAGAACACATGCACCCTCTTCCCCCCCACTAATACATACATATACAATTATTACAAATAATATTGGGAAGATAAGCCAAAGTCAAATGCCAGAAGACTATTATGAGTAACTTTGTTGCATGTCGCTCTGGATAAGAGCGTCTGCTAAATGCCATTAATGTAGTGTAATGTAACTTGTAAATAATCAGATGCCATTTCCTGCAAGTGGAAAAAGTGAATGGCTCGTAAGGTTTGAGCGTTTCGGCACAAGAACACAGCAGATATTCATCATGCTACACAAAACAATCTTACGCTGGAATGTAAATTTAATGCCAAACAAAATGTCAGATCAACTCTTGATTTTACTGCGACACCGATTGCATTTAAGTATACACACAGAACTTCATTTACAATATTTTACTGTGTAGTTTGAAATATTCAAAGGCACAGTTGCAACGTAGTGGTTTCGGCTTTCTCAGCGTCAGTCCTGTTAATGGAGGACTTGAAATGCTGTGAGCTGCTTAATGCTTTCTGACGTTTCTGCAAGTCTGATGTGTGGCTACGTAACGAAATGGCATGATGTGCAATTCAATTACGGGACGTGTAAGCTTGCATTATTAAAGACTATGTCAGTGTGCTGGTCCATCTAAGTGGGGAGAATACATCTGAGCCATGACGTTCAAACAGACATGAAACAACATTCTTCATATTTAATTTATCTTCATTTTACATTTTTTAATAGATTTTATTCCATTTGATTTTTTTTTCAATGAGTGGATAATTGTGGATTATTTCTGTCTATAGACGGTAGAGAAGAAGACACAATACACATTCAATGTGCCACAGACACAAAGCCAAATACCACAACAGAAAAAATATATATATTGGTGTCGTTTCTGTTCGAGGTCTTCAATGTTTCACACGGTTTCAGAACCATGGACAGCGTTTAAGGGGCGAATTCCGCGTAAGAGTAATTTTTAGCTCGTGTTTTCGAAGATTGCACGGCCTTAGAATTTAGAACTCCGGTTAAATTAATCAAGCAAACAAATAATTTAAAACATCTCCACCAATCAAAAGCCCCAACAAGGCCCACAGACTCCGCACGACTTCCATTCTGCCAAGAAAACAGTATGAAGACCGGAGGTTAGTCTTTACTTAAATCCACGTGTTGATATTTCCACGCTTCAGAATCTTACTCTGCACGTAAATGTTAGTTAGGCTGCCCATTCTTATGTGCCAGCTGAAAAATATATATTTATAGCAAAAATAAAATGTCCTAAAATTCTGTACTATAATAATAAATAAGTACTTACCCATCTTGACGTACAATAGTTACTTGCTGTAAAATACAGACTGCAATAAGGTTACTAGGACAACGATGGTAACATTTATAAGAACATACTTTCTGGGTTTGAGGACTTGTAACCAAACTGCAAACACTACCTTGGATAATAATACAAGTCGAAAACACTACCTTTGAGAATAACCAATACTTATACAATATTGCTGTTCACAGGACAGCAATATTGTATAAGTATTGGTTATTCTCAAAAGTAGTGTTTTCGACAATACAACATACTTGACAGAGTTGCCAGAAAAAACGAAATCAACACAAAAATAAGCTTCTGAAGAATGCAAAAGGAAACATTGAGAAGCCTGAAGCCTTTTGGAACAATGTGCTTTGGACTGACAACCAAAATGTAACTTGTTGGCCACCACCAATGAAGGTATTTTTGGAGAAAAAAAGGTGAAGCCTTTGTAGAGGAGAACACCTTGCCAACTGTGAAGCATGGAGGTGGATCCATTATGCTATGCAAATATCTATAAATTATAAAGGCTAATGTTCAAAGGTCAGTCCAGACATTGAAGTTGAAGAGAGGCTGGGTATTCTAGCAAGACAATGATCCAAAGCATACCTCGAAATCAACCATGAAGTACCTCCAGGAAAGTCAGATGAAGGTTTTGGAATGGCCACCACAGTCCCCAGACTTGAATGTCATTGAAAATCTGTGGAGAGATCTCAAACAAGCCATACATGCAAAGAGGCCAAATCATTTTTCTGAGCTCGAGGTGTTCTGCAGGAAGAATGGTGAATTGGGGAGACTGAAAACTCTTAGCCTACATCCACTCTTAGCCATTTACAAGCTGTTATAGTTGTTCAAGGAGGAGTAACTAAGTACTAACTGACAGTCATCCAAAACTTTTGCGCAGGGTATTTTTCCTTTCTTATTTATTATTTTGAAGCCGTAAAAGTAATCTTAATTTAAAATATTAATTGTAAAAAGGCTTTTTGGCCAGGGGTGCCCACATTTTTGCACATAACTGTATGTTGCAGCGCTGGGTTCTGAGAAGATCACTGAATCCTTTCGCCCAGGCAGTCTGCGCGCGTCCCTGCCGCCCCCTTAGTGGCCCTCAAACAGCGCGCTAGGAAGAGGGGGGGCGGGGGCGGTTTTCTCTTTCATTTTCTAAAGATTTGTGAAGTAGTCCTCTTCCATGGATAAACCTTGCTGCAGCAAAGCACACAATATAAAAGAGAACAAAAAACCTTGCCATAAATAAATAGGGGAAAAAAAAAAACTGTATTAAGACTGCAGAGATGTAGAGGTTCTCCCTCATTTGAAGTTTACTGTATATCTCCAGCTGGTGAGCCACGCTGGGTCTGACGTGCCTACAAAACAGCGGCAATCCCAACGGGTCGTGTGGGCTTGCAGTGGGGAAAATGGTTTGATGTGATATTAAAAATGAAACATTATGTGCTTTGAAATCATAGCGAAAGAATATCCCAGAACACTTGTTTTAGCCGTGCAGCCTTCTCCCCAAGACGCCAAGCCTCCTCCGCTGACATTTAATCATTCTGAACAGAGAGCAGGTCACAACTACGGAGAAAACCAACTTTCTCCCCCGCAAGATGCACAACAGTAATGCGCGTCAGGACGGGAACGCAGTGAGTAACGGAAGATACTAGAGTCGTATCAAGATTTTTTTTTTCAAGTCTCTCACCTATTGCCAGCAGTTTGCGAATTCAGGATTTTCCTACGCTCACCACTTCCACACAACGCATCCCGAAGATTAATCCGTGGCTCATTTCATGTCTCAGCAATCGAGAGAAATTTAAAACACTGCTCCTTCCTTCACTTTTCAACCGGTTCTTCTGCTACTAATTAGCGGCAATTTAGTCCTCGTTGTGCCGCAGATGTATTAAGCGCTAAAACAAACTGGGAGATTAAGTGAATAGATGGAGCAGATTAATTTCCCCCTTCAGACACTGTCAAAGGATTAACCTCATCAGCGGGGAGGTGAGCGCAGACTTCCTAATGCAGGCGTTTCCGAAAACACACCAGGCGACGTGACGATCTTTTTGTTGCACTGTCAAATTCATCCGCCTGAAGTGCTTTGAAATTTAATAATTTCCACTGGAGTCATTCTTCCAGATCATGATCTTGACTTACAGTGCCGTTGACGAGTCATTTCAGTAAATACACTGCATTAAAGTCCCGCGCACGGAAAAGCCGTTCTGGTGCTGGGCATAATGCACACAGCACACACTTAAGAATTCAATTATCATTAGTGCTTTAGGAAGGATTAATGACCAAAATATAATATGTTCATGCTCTTTAAAGAGAGTATGTTCACATATTGTGTTGCAATTCATTACTTCAAAAAATCTGTTATGTGCAGCTATGGCGTATTGTAATTGCTTGTTCAGTAAATAAGTAAATTATAATTTTTTAAATCAATATTTGTAGGAGTAGGATTCCCAATGTCAAAGTCGAGGTGAATAGGTTCACACATTAATGCCCATATGTGATACACAGACATGCCTTCCATTCAATAAACGCAATAAGACAATCCACAGCGGACGTTATGAAGAATATCATGATAGAATTACATTACATTTTTACATTGGCATTAGGCAGACGCTCTTATCCAGAGCGATGTACAACAAAGTGACGTTAACACGCTCTTCAAATTCAGCAGTAGCAATATGATGGGAATGAAAATGTATAAATTCCATGATATACATGAGCAAGAGGGCACATTTGAAAGTTTTCTTGCCATGAATATTTTTTTGATGTTATCGTCAAATCAGTATTCATCAATGTTGATTGGGAGTTTGTGTGAAGAGCGCCGCAGCAGACTAGCGAATTCCCCTGAAAATCGTGTGAAGATGAAGAATAGATATACTTTAAAAGGAGCCTATCAAAATTACTTAAACGGCGGACATCTATAAAAAAAAGAAAGAAAAAAGAACCTAACCTTGGAGGAATGTAGGAAATAGCCCATGAAGGTTTTGCAAGCATTACCAGCATTGTTTTAGGTGCTTAACCTAAAACCTGTGTGAGCCCGTGGAGTTTTTAATGAAACATTAACCCCTCCAGTGATCGTACCTACGCTATTAACAGGTCCGTTATTTCCCCCAGGTTCCTGAATCCACCCGGCCGGCCATTGTTCAATAGAACAGGCACGTGCTTGAATTAGTGGCACAGATGCAACTATAAACGCAGTAAGTGATAACATTTGTGCAGCCCTTTAACTACGCACCTTTAATTACGGGTATCAGCGAGGCCACTCAAGGCGACATGCGATTTGTCAGGGGGACGGAGGGGGGGGGAAGGAAAAAAAAAAAACAGAATTAGTTCAGAGTGCAAGCTGAGCCCACCTACAGGTTCTAGGAATATCAGGGAGATCCTGGTCACAGTCCCTGGTGGGGTAGGGGGGTAAACCTTGGGAAGGATGGCTCAAAAGCTGTGAAATACAGACCCTAATTTTTATTACATTACATTACATTACATTACGTGGCATTTAGCAGACGCTCTTATCCAGAGCGACGTACAACAAAGTGCAAATCAAACACAATTTCATATGCACATCGTAACCTCACCCCAAGGATGTTTATCGGCAGAGTGAATTTGAGGTGGAGGGGTAATGGTGTGAGGGAGGGAGGGAGGGTGTAATGGGGTAAGGGAGGTAAGGGTGAAATGGGGGTAAGGGTTAAGGGTGGTGGGGTGTAAGAATGTAATGGGGTAAGGGTGTAATGGGGGTAAGGGGGTAAGGGTGTAATGGGGTAAGGGTGTAATGGGGGTAAGGGTGTAAGGGTGTAAGGGAGGGAGTGTGTAAGGGGGTAAGGGTGTAAGGCGGTAAGGGTGTCAGGGTGATGGTGGTGGGAGGGCTCTTTAAGCCTGCCACAGGTTTCCAGCTGAACAGTCAGGCTGATTTCCCATGATGCCTGGCACACGGGAGCAGAGATCGGGGCACAGAGATCGCGGTTTCTGCGGTAAGCAGGGCTGAGACTGTCAAACTTCCTGCTTCAGGCAGAGAGAAGTGAGAAAAGTGAGGAAAGAGAGGGAGAGAGAGAGAGAGAGAGAGAGAGAGAGAGAGAGAGAGAGAGAGAGAGAGGTGGGGATAGGGGGAGAGACAGGAATAGCTATTAGTGTGTCAGAGGTGACTGGGATGAATATCAATTTTCAAGCGCAGAACCTTATTACTTGGGGGGATTCTCATAATCACACTTGTGCTGGCAATGGTACTAATACCAATAATAATGTAACCGGTAGCTGCAATAGAAAGAAAGACAGCAGCTTCAAATTGCTTAATGCATGTAATGGAATGTCCGTTATCGCCCCTGAAAAACAGAGTCATGTTTGTGACCTTAGCGATCTTAGAAATGCTATAATAGTCCGTTAAGTTAATTTGTTAAGGATTGCTGTATAAACCTACCATTATTAGCTTAGCCCTTGCAATAGTGAAGAGACAGCTCCTTTGTTCATAGTTAGTGGCAGCTACTGTGTTAACCCGGCAACAGAGTGTGGGCCTTTAGAATGAGGAAGAGTATTAAAAACGGATATAAATAGTAAACACAGGAATAGTGCAAGCAGGGGAAAAAACTGCTGAACCGAAGCAACCACAATTTACAACAGCAACGGCAGCGCAATAGCATTGATCACGTTTTCACCCGGGCTAAATTCGCATTACATCTCAATACTGAACACACATTCAGAGCACATTACGGCTCTGTGCAGAGCATCATTGCGCCTATATTGCGATATTGTCCCCACGCTAAGAAAGACGGTTCGATAAAACTGTGTTGTACCTCGGCACATTCTAAATGACCAAACTATAACTGCATACTCCAAAAATAATAATAATTTTATAATGACTAGAGGTCATCGTCACAAACTTGATGAATTTCCTTTGTTCTCCTCAATACCAACTGGCCACAGTTATGGAATAAAGTTAGTGCACACTGCACATTCGCTTTGGAAATTAATTGATCATAAATGTCCAGAAAATATCCCTTATGTACACAGAGAACACGGAAGAAAAGCATGTTGCTGGCTGGTCACCCACAAGTGCAAGGGGGCAGCCCGTAGCCTACTGGCGGTGGTACCTGGACTCGACTGGGACCCAGAAGGTCGATGGTTCAACTCCAGTGTAGCCACAATAAGACTCATACAGCGGTTGGGCCCTTGAGCAAGGCCCTTAATCCCACATTGCTCTCCTGCTTAGTCTAATCAACTGTAAGTAGCTTTGGATTTAAAAAAAAGCTCAGCTAAATAATTGCAGTGCAATGCAATGTAACAATGTAATGTAATGACCCTTAGGTGGTGAACTACATCTACAGCACAAAATGGAGGAGCACGGCGCGGTTTCCCCTGTCTCCGCCGGGGGAGGAGAAGAGACCACGCAGAGAAGAGAAGTCATCTCTCCTGCTTTGTTTGCAGTACAGAACATGCAGCATTATTCAAGCGAGATCATTATTCTGCAGAGACCTTTAGAACATGGACACGTGCAGAATAACTAACCGGGACCAAATGTGACTTTCCACTGCCCTTTGATATATTTTTAGTGGCGAGAAATTACATTCCCCAGGCAAGTGAGTTTTTGCACACAAATTGCACTTCCTCCACACTTCCTTTTTTAAACCACAGCGGCGAGGGGCAGTCCGTAGCCTAGAGGCCGAGGTGCACGACTGGGACCCAGAAGGTTGGGGGTTCAAGCCCCGGTGTAGCCGCAATAAGATCTGCACATCTGTTGGGCCCGTGAGCAAGGCTCTTAACCCTGGGCCCGTGAGCAATGCCCTTAACCCTGGGCCCTTGAGCAAGGCCCTTAACCCTGGGCCCGTGAGCAAGGCCCTTAACCCTGGGCCCTTGAGCAAGGCCCTTAACCCTGGGCCCGTGAGCAAGGCCCTTAACCCTGGGCCCTTGAGCAAGGCCCTTAACCCTGGGCCCTTGAGCAAGGCCCTTAACCCTGGGCCCTTGAGCAAGGCCCTTAACCCTGGGCCCTTGCTCCAGGGGCGATTGCCCCCTGCTTAGTCTAATCAACTACAAGTTTGTAAATATAAGCTTTGGATAAAAACAAATTATATATATTATTATTATGATTCTAGGTGCAAAAGGGAATGGTTTCACCCCAGTCTAATGTAAATGCGGTTTTTTTTTCTTACATCCAACCCCACTGATGTAGTGGATACGACAGTCACAGTCGGCAGACGCGCGGCAGCAGGATCTGACCCAAAATGGCGGCCACGCGGCTCTCATCAGCTCCGTGGGCCGGTTCGCGGCGGTGGCTGATTGAAGGGGCCACGCTCGCGGGCCCCCTGTCGAGCGTCGCTCCGCCGGCGGCCCATGAGGCCGTGAAGATGTTTGCCGCTCCTCGCTGTCGGCTCCCTCATCGCGCGGATCATCACCAGAGCTCAGCGGAGTCGGCAAGACAACAAGCCCCGCCGTTTCCTGAGCAGCGCAGCAGGGAGGTCAGCGGTTTGAGCTAGCCCTCAACGCCAGAAATCAGGCCTCTGAGAGAGAGAGAGAGAGAGAGAGAGAGAGAGAGAGAGAGAGAGAGAGAGACAGAGAGAGAGAGAGAGAGAGAGAGACAGAGAGAGAGAGACAGACAGACAGAGAGAGAGAGAGACGGACAGAGAGACAGACAGAGAGAGAGACAGACCACACACACACACACACACACACACACACAGCCAATACCCGAGGTGTTCTTAGCCGTTGGTTTTAGGTGAAGCCTCTGTCAGCAGGGGCTGAAAATCTTTCTGCAGAGTATCTTCAGCTTGGCACACAGGGGACCGTAAGCTGTCAAAATGATCTCAAAACAGAAATAAAAATAATCCAATGCAGCCTAATGTATTCAAAGTAAATTCATGTTCAAAACCTCCTCTACACATACACAGACAACCATGTACAGTATGTGTCATTCCGTAAAAGTAACATGTACCTTTTGTTCTGAATGCAATATACTGTATCTATGTATTACAATCAAATGCATACACACAATAACTCCTGTATTCATCCATGATAAAGGAGCATTTTAAGCGATATCTTGAGAAACTGCTAAACTAACATTACAGCATATGTGGTATTACATGGATTACAACTATATTATTAAAGACACATTTTTTGCTGGGGTTAAAAAATAAGGAAGTTATTGACCAATGAATAAAATGGGCAGTGTTGGTGCACCACCCTTTCAACACGACCCCCCACCCTCCCACCACCACCCTTTCCCTCCCCAGCAAAGAAACCCGTAGGGACGTTCCCTGGTCTTCTCCTCACACTGCAGAGATAATGTGCATTCCCTGGGCAGGCACTGCTATTTTATTCTCAAACTTTGCTGTACTTGTGAAAATATAAGACCCAGTTACTTTTGCAATGTTTTCTTTCCCCATTCTTATCGTCTAAAAAAATGTTTGTAGGTTACCGTTTCTCACCTGCATCTGCGTACAGCTCAAACTTATCCCGATATTAAATCTACAAGCTATTATTTCGGGCAACTGTATAACTGTTTTACGTGCTCATTCATTACTTTCTGTTTGGTGCACTTTTCCAGATAAGAAAGTAGAAGACTATTGCCAGGGTAGACAAATCTTCAAAGAGTTTGCCCAAACTTTCCCCTGGATGTAACTTGCCAGGGCTATTTTTAAGAAACCATGATTGGACACATCGGAATGAATAACTGCTGGACAATATTCCAACGGAAGCTAAAAACGTTGTTGACTCTGACCTCCCTTAACCATGGGTTAGTCTTCCAAGAGTCCAAACATGAAAACAGAAAAATACAAAACAAAAGGTTAATAATAATAATAATAATAATCAACAACAACAACAATAATGATGATGGACATGGTTCTAAAACAGCAGCACATCCCGTCATTGCTATCCCAAAGGACGACCTCGAACTGCCTTACTGTTACCTCAGTCTCGTTTTCTGCCACCACATTGCAAGCGGACAATAAACACCGACTCGCAAGTGGAGCAGTTTATAGACCTGTATCTGAATCTCAGTTTATTGACCTGTATCTGAAGCCTCCTCTCCTCCTCTCTCAGGCACTATTAAAGGGACACTATGCAGGATTTTCACCTTGAAAACATTATAAAACAACCACGGTCAGTCATTATTACGATGCCCCGGCACTCTGCGTCGGCGTGCACTTCTGACCAATCCTTGCTCGTGTGCCTGAATTTGTTTTTCTAAAAAGTTTCGTTTCTGGGCGTGACCCATAAAAACAAGTGGGCTGTATCTGAAAAACAGGCAGCCAATAGAAGAAGACGAGGAAACGTATGTGGATTGGCTACAGTTCTGTAGCTACTACAGCGGTGCATTTTCAGCTGGGTTAGTGCTGGAGAGATAGGATCTAGCATTTGATTGGTTAGCATTAGCTAAACTAATGCTAAGTAGGTGGCTGGACAGTGTTCGCTAACGTTTAGCCAACTAAATACAGTTATGTTTAGTCAATATTAGCGCGCTGACCATGATGGCCCAGGAATTTGCTATGGGTCCAATATTTTACAAAGTACTGTAAAACAACGTAATGCTGGAGAATTAGATTCCATTTCTCTCACATGTGCAAGCCGTCACCGTCTCCTTTGTTAAGCCAGCGGGGGAGTCCGGCGTAGTACGCCTTTAAATGTCAGACACACCTTCACCCGTGGAGCTGCTGCCACACAGCTTATTAAGGAACACGCCTGAACTACTGAGTGCAGAAGGACCGGGGGAGAGAATGACGTCCTGATGAATGGAGACCTCTCCACGTCTAAGTGCACAGTTAATGAGCCCAACTGAGAAATGTCACTCAGGTTGCCTGGCAACCCCCCAAACCCCACACACAAGCTCGGAAGGCAGCTAGGACAGCCTTCTGGGGATATTAAGACCGTACTGATCCTCATTACCTGGCAGTCCTGAGGAATAAAAAAATAAATAAATAAATAAATAAAAAAATT
Organism: Conger conger; assembly: GCF_963514075.1. Classification (NCBI taxonomy): domain Eukaryota; kingdom Metazoa; phylum Chordata; class Actinopteri; order Anguilliformes; family Congridae; genus Conger; species Conger conger. The sequence goes on along the minus strand of NC_083769.1, from coordinate 47,836,757 downwards.
AAATAAAAAAGGCCGCCAGCAAGTGACAAAAAAGTAGAAATAAATCTGCATCATACTGTAAGACAGCCATACTGTATGCTCCAGGACCTCAGATGAAAGCAATTACATGTTTCATTAAAACAGCATCACTTATATTTATTCACAAGAAAAAAAAAAAGAAGAAAAAAAAATAATAATATTAATTTAATGAAGAATATATTTGAGAAGAGGCCAGTATACAGTATATCTGGTGACATCTTGCTTTGTAAAAATAAATGAATAAAATAATAAATCAGATGAAAAAAAAATGCTAATGTCTCCCCATGTGCCAATTTTCCTTAAAGGTACAGTAGGTACGATCTTTGTGTTAAAACATGGTTACAAGACCACTGCAAATCCCTTCCTATCATTGAAAAAGGCTCACTGACATGTTGACTCACCCTCTGCCAGTGTTTATAGTCCTTAGATTCGGGTTTCAAAATATGTTGACGGATGACACTCAAAACATCGCATAGCTGTACAATGGCGGCCTGTAGCGTAGCGGTTAAGGTAAAGGACTGGGACACGCAAGGTCAGTGGTTCGATCCCTGGTGTAGCCACAATACGATCCACACAGCCGTTGGGCCCTTGAGCAAGGCCCTTAACCCTGCATTGCTCCAGGGAGGGCTGTCTCCTGCTTAGTCTAATCAACTGCACGTCGCTCTGGATAAGAGCGTCTGCCAACTGCCAATAATGTAATGTAATGTACAATAATTCAAGCTCATTGGTTGAAAAATGGTTCCAATTGCCACAGCCAATGGCATGGGGGGGAGGGTTCAATGTCACAGAGAAGGGGGAGGGGTAAACAGTGTTGTGGTTTGAGGGTGTTTGTTGCTGCAGTTCCTCTCTTGACCGTTAGAAGTCCGTACTTACCTACTGTACCTTTGATCGATTGTGTTATGTGGACGATACTGTAATGCAGATGAATCAGTCGCTCACAGGCTGAGTGGAGCAGCCACACTCAGTCTCTGGCTCCAAACTGCACAACATGGAGGCCCTGAAAAACTTCATTAAATTTACAGTATATTCCATTAAGAGTGATAACCTTGATGAGTGCCTAACAGCTGCCTATCAGGTACTGGAACAAGACTAATTTATCAGTAATTAACCACAAACAAGTCCTTAATTGTAAATGTAAATGTAATGTAATTGTATGCCATGCACATGACCACTTGAAACAAAATCATTGTTATGCATAATTCCAGTGCACTATTAAAATGATTGTAGCAAATTACCTTCGTAATGAGATGGTGAATTAATATAAAATCACCCTAACCCAAAACAGTGCTGGCAGATTGAAACATATCTACAGAAAATCAAAAAAACTAATCCGTACACAGCTTCCCTACTGCCCGGTCTCTGGCTCCAAGTTGCACAAGATGGCGGCGCACAAAAACTTCTGTGGTTTCAAAGTGCGTTTCTCGAGCCCGTGGATCGTCACAGGTCCAAATTTCTTTCCACAGTCTTGGGCTATATTCATCCCGAGCTTGCTTTGAACGAAACGTCTGGTTCGATGAGTATGTTGAGCACTCTCTGGGTCAATAGTTTAGTTTCTCTTCATTTCGTTTTATTCACTTTGCATCCGTCAAATTCAGTTCATTAACATTGCACTGCATCTTTTTGGAAAGCTGACAGTTTTGAAACGCGTGTCTACACCCTGCCAGCAGAAGTCTGGGGACTCCAGTGATCTTATAACACAATTATACATTTTGGGCTCTGTGTCTGGGAATTTCAGGAATGAATCCAATATCTTTAACAAAACATATTATATAAAGAGAAATGTCCTTAGCAGCACTATACTGCAAACACATATTGCAGTGCCCAGAATGGACAACAGAAGTCCTATTTCCCAGTTGTATTTAGCAATTTTGGATTCGATCATCCCAATCCGGGCCCCGACGCCCCAATCCAATCTCAGCACAGAGAGGAAGATTTTCACAAAAACTCCCATGAGCTAAAGCCGTGCTTCCTCCTCCGATTGGTGCAGAAACATTTGTCTTTTTATTGACAATTCAGTAATTCACATCACAGAACCTCTATGTATCGAGTTTATTCAAACTTATTTTAGTACAGAATTTGTTCAAACTTGGTTTATTCTCTGAGTCTCTCCATCTCTCTCTCTCTCCATCTCTCCCCATCTGTCTCTCTCTCTCCATTTCTCTCCCTCCAAAAGATTCAGAAGTCAGAGAATGAATCGAAATGGCCGCACGGTACTCAGACATAAAAATGTACAGGCTAGCCAATACTTGTAGAGATCAATGGTTATTAGCGAAGGCTGACTCGTCAGATGATAATCTATTCTCATGTGAGATTGGCGCGTGTCGCGTTGCCTTTGTCTTCGAGTCTGGGCATGGGCCTGGTGTGATTGTGATGCTGTTGCATACGTTTGAAAACTGGGCAAACAAACTTTCATCCTCTGCACACAGATATAAGATACACAGGAAGTGTCTGTGAGCATTCTCTCCCATGAGACAAGACCTACATACTCTTTTGCCCCGAGTTCTTTGACTGAAAGTTGAGGTAATTCGAATTCACATAAGCATAGCAAGAGATCGCCATTAGACACACACACACACACACACACACACACACACACACACACACACACACACACACACACACACACACACACACACACACACACACACACACACACACACACACACACACACACACACACACACACACACACCACACCCACACCCACACCCACACCCACACCCACACCCACACCCACACCTGACCAAGCAATAAAACAGCAAACGGTCTTTTCACCTTGGCATTTCCTTGGGGAATACTGATGGGAGGAAGAGGGTAGATATTTTAGGAATAAAGGGGGTAGGGGGATCTTGTTTGCTTTAACATTCTAGACACAGAAATAATTTGTGCTTTCTGCTATTTTTCCCCCACACTAATATGTGACTACTTATGCATTTACAGTATATGCCATGATGAATGATATGCTTGATGAGTGCCTAACAGCTTCTCATGAGGTACTGGCACACCACTAATTTATCAGTAATTAACCACTAACAAGTCCTTAATTGCATGCCATACGCATGACCACTTGAAACAAAATCATTGTTATGTATACTTCTAGTGCACTATTAAAATGATTGTAGCAAATTACCTTTGTAATGAGATGGTGAATTAATATAAAATCACCATAACACAAAACAGTGCTGGCAGATTGACACAAAATCAAACAATTTAAACTACCGAACAACAAAAGTTAGTTTAAAAATAATACAAACAATCCATAGATGCAAACCACTTGTTTTAGTAGTAATTATTGCTGCAAATACCATTTTACTTTACATTTTTTGTTGTTTTTTTGTTGGGTTTCATTTCTGTACACTTTGTTTGAAATGATGACAACCTGTGTCATTTCCCCACAACATGCATTATAGATATTTTTTTTTTTAAATGTTTAAATAATGAAATGCAGCATCTACCTGAACACTGTGGAATGAAGTGAGCGTTTCTCCACGACGGACGGACGCCGTGCTTTGCCTTCTGAAAGTGCTCTGCTTTGCATCAGGCACAGGGAATAGGTCAGGAATCGACACCCCGGCGTCTGCAGACAATGTTAGCGTGAAATGCCAAGAGTGTTTTACCATGAATAACATTTTCCTTCCTTCCCCCTTCAAAGCGAAACCGATCCAAATTATTCCCTGTGATGTCCGGGATTTCTGCCCGTTAGCAATGAGAAACGCAGGTCTGAACTTCAACTCACAAAGGGTCTCTTTAGTCAGAGACGGGAAACGTGGAGCACCAGGGCCATGAGCAGACAGGCTGCAACTAAATGGTCAATTTCAAAGTCGGGGAGAATGGATGTGTACGCTTGAGTGTGCTGGAGGATAGAGAGCGGGCTGGAAGCTCTACAAAATTCATAATCGTTTCTTCCAGTAGTCCGTGTGATTAATGACACAACCACCTAATGAACTAACATGGGTAAAAACTCAACTTTAATTGTACTGTAAAAACTCTCTCTGGAGGGCTGGTAGGAGAGAGTAACTTGTTGTAGTTGTGTGCACATTAAAACAGTGTTCTGGCTCTAGGGATCCATATCTACCAGGGTACTCAATCACACCCAGAAGCTCCACGGCCCCAGACTGCTCAATAGAAAACAAGCATTCGCAAATGAAACTGAGAGAAATCATCTCCATGGTCAACACTAAATCTGCACAGTGAGCAGGCCATGCCAATATCAGGGAGATGGTGTTGTACTACCAGCTTGCAGCTGACGGCGTTTTAAAACGCTGTGGGAATATACACCCATGTCTGATCACACTGTATGTGAGAGGACTTTACATTTAACATTGTGCCATACTCTACATTACATCACAGTTATGTAGCTGACGCTTTTATGAAGGGCCTTGCCCATGGGCCCCAACAGCTGCACGGATCTTATTGTGGCTACACCGGGGCATGAACCCCCAACCATCCGGGTCTTTGTTGTACGTCGCTCTGGATAAGAGCGTCTACCAAATGCCAACAATGTAATGCAATGTAATGTCTCAGTAATGCACCTTAGCCACTAGGCTACAGGCTGCCCCATTTCATTTTGGGGAAAATTCTAACTAAACGACATGTCAGTGCAGTAGACACCATTTCACAGAGTGTAAATCTGATGCGTTTCTATCCTTCCCCAAAGAAAACCTTTCGACTGGCCAGCATCTTTAATGCCATATTGAATTTTCCCACTCCTTGATTGACAAGACTGCTGAAATCTCACAATGCACCTCTGGCCTACAATCAGGAAATGATGTCTAGAAACAGTATTTGATTTGTGAAGTTTGATTTAAGTAGACACTCTCTATTAATTGAAGTCAGAAATATAGAAAGACCTATATTCCTTCTATAAACATAAACGGCACCCAGGGGATGGATAATTTTGTTTGTTTTATTGAAATGCACAAATCATTCTTCAATTCGCCTCACTGGAATCAGTGATTTGGTGTGTGATCTCAAACGGTTGCTTCCCCAAGTTTTTTTAATGACATCTAACATTTTCTCCACAAAAAAATTGCTGTTTAATTAGGCCTCATTAGTTAATTAGCTTCATTTGTTTGCTGTTAATCAAATATACTGTCAGTAATGTTTGTCATATGCAGTAGAGCTGAGCCTACTGAGAGAGATAATAGTTTCTCAACATTCAAACTAGACAGTGACACAGTGTGGATCCCAGATAATAATAATAATAATAATAATAATAATAATTATTATTATTATTATATTATATATAATTATATTATGCACATTAAAACAGTGTTCTGGCTCTAGGGATCCATATCAACCAGGGTACTCAATCACACCCAGAAGCTCCACGGCCCCAGACTGCTCAATAGAAAACAAGCATTCGCAAATGAAACACGCTGTACGTGAGAGGACTAATAATAATAATAATAATAATAATAATAATAATAATAATAATATTAAACTGCGGTGTCTTGATATTCAATGATGAGTCAAGAGTCCAGGATTGCAATTAACCATTTACTTGGAGTAACATACCAAACAGAGTCCAGCATGACACAAGCCGATCAAAACTCCCCCCAGTGGATTTACAGGAAGGCCTATATATAGACCGGAAGTGTCACCACCTAAAGTGGCACCATCTGCTGGACAGGTAACAACACTGCAGCATTAATAATCTCAAGACACTTCATGAACATAATGAGAATACAAATAAGACTCTGATAATGTTGATAGGTCACAGACATCAGGAAGTCTGGTTGCATATCCCTTGCATACCATAATAGAAAACACAACGGGTATTTGACATTATGTTAATTTGTCCTGGACATTGAAACAGGGGACTGCATATAAAAAGTGCTGTAATTACTGTAAATGTACACAAATAAAATAAAAGTTCAGAGTGTGTGCTTTGTAATCAAACTATTGTACGCGGTCAGAGAAAATAAAATATTAAATCAGAAAAAGCAGAAAAAGACAAGGTGAACCCAAACTTCAGAACGGTAGTGTATGGCCCAGAAGAGTGAATGAGGGGACCCACTCATACGTGTGTGCAGAGAGCAAGCCACAGCCACACACGGAGCAAGCCACAGCCACACACAGAGCAGGGGAGGAGGCCAACTCATACGTGTGTGCAGAGAACAAGCCACAGCCACACACAGAGCAGGGGAGGAGACCCACTCATACGTGTGTGCAGAGAACAAGCCACAGCCACACACGGAGCAAGCCACAGCCACACACAGAGCAGGGGAGGAGACCCACTCATACGTGTGTGCAGAGAACAAGCCACAGCCACACACAGAGCAGGGGAGGAGGAGCAGGAGACCCACTCATACGTGTGTGCAGAGAACAAGCCACAGCCACACACAGAGCAGGGGAGGAGGAGGAGGAGACCCACTCATACCACAGCCACAGCCACAGTATGGACAACAACCCCCACAGACTGCACCCCCCCCATACTGTAAGCCCCTTCGGCAGTGCACGCTGACTGTGTGCTTCCCCTGCAGGGCTCTGGGGCTCTGGGCCTCAGGGCCACAGATGGCAGTGATGTGTCGGACATGATCCAAGACCCTGGCGTTCACTCCTTATTATAATCAGTCACATGTTCACCATTTCTTCCAAAATCCTCAAGTCATACAAAATGTCAATTTGAAAGATGAATACAGATCTCTATCTCTTGCACACACACACGTCAATTAAATCTTTGCAACTGTGATAAAATTCATTATTATTTTGGGGAAATATTGAATTTATTTCATACTATGCCACACAACTGTACTCTCTCCTTCAGTAAACCATGTCTCATAAATTGCACACTTTAAAATACTAGAAGTAAGTGTTAAATATCAGAATGAATCTATGATTTTTTTACTCTGGCATGATTTTGTGAAGGTATCATTATATAATGCAATCAATGTCATTTGCTGCAACCGATAAGTAAAATTTTTTGGAGCAAATCACATGACAATACTTGTGATTTAATCTGATCTCGATAAACAAAGGCCCACTGGCTAAGTATAAAGTTTAGCAAGTCCCAGTTACATTTACATTTTAAAACTCAGGCACGCTTTTAAAAATCCTTCATTCAAACATGCCTTTCACCAAAAACCTCACACAACAAGTACAAGTTTTGTAAAACATTGAAACTTTTTACGCAATGAAAACACTTACTGTTCACATTTACACTGAAGGTTAGGACTTGGCAAAAAGCCTGTAAAATGTGTTTACACACAGAATGTAAATCTGGGTAAACAAGAGCAAATGAAGGGTGGGTTTACAGGATTTTTTTGCATCTGTGTGACCTCTGTATTCAAAATGCATACAGAATTACACTTCAATAGTCCAAAGGCACAGACACACAACCAAATAATGTGTGTGTGCATGTGTATTTTATCAGACAAAAACCTGAAATATCTATTGAATTACACCACTGTAATACATGTGATTCGGTTCATGAAATAATGTTTATCAGAAGAGAAGTACCGAAGCAGCCCAAAAGAAAAGCTTTTTCTTTTCTTTTTTTTTTTTTTTAATCTTAAAAACGAAGCATCATCTCATGGAAGACACATTCATGGCATTACAATTAAAGATTGGCTGAAAAGTCCAAATATTGTTTAAAAAAAAAAAAAAAAAAAAAATTATCATATTCATTTATTTCCACAGCAAATTGAAAGTCAGAGAGGTCAAACAACGCTCCGTATTTGGACAGCATTTGTTGTTTTGGCTCCGTGCTCCATCACGACGGAACGAACAACCGAACAATTTGGAGCAGAGCAGTGCATAAGAGGTCAGAGTGCGGACCATCGGCTTCCATTGCAGGGATCTGCATCCCACACGCTTCAGCCCGCGTGGAGTTACGGCGCTTCCATTCCGTGTTCGGGAAGCCCTCTCTCTCTCAGGTGTTGCCACGGCAGCCGCCTCGGTAAGGGATACAGACGAGCACATTAATAGCGGGGAGACGAAGGGGAAGTAGGGCAGCTTGAACCGGGGCCAAGAGCCCACAGCCGAGTGAAGCCGCTTAATAAGAGGGGCCCGTCCCGCCCTGGATACCGCATCACGCCGCTCGGCCCTGATCGATGTGTTCTCTTACCATCTGCAGATGTTTGTCACACCTGAGTGGAGCCACAAAGGCCACAACGACGCCTGGGATTTCAGCTAACTCCACTTCCATAAAGACAAGTGCTTATTTTTCACAGAGTTGGGGAGAAAAAAAAAAAAAACACAAGAGATGTATTTTGAATTTTGGGGAAGTTGGGTTTCCCCACATCGAGAGACCCACCATCCCCAATATGCACGTTCTTTTTCAACAGAACATGAGACCCCCCCTGGCCATGATGTCATAACGGCACTGCGGTCAACTGCCATTTACAATACATTACATTATTGGCATTTGGCAGACGCTCTTATCCAGAGTGACGTACAGCTGATTAGACTAAGCAGGAGCAAGGGCCTTGCTCAAGGGCCCAACGGCTGTGCGGATCTTAGAACCACCGACTTTGCGTGTCCCAGTCATGTACCTTAACCACTGCGCTACAGGCCACCCATAACGACACTGCGGCCAACTGCCACATCAAAGAGGTGGGGCTGCCTAACCACAGGCACCTGCGTCACCTCAGCACACAGGAAGACCATGAAGCAGTCTCCGCTCACGCTGAAGGCCTCAAACAGGCCATCCAGACTCACTCAGAACATAATGACAGGCCATCCAGTCCTGCAATGCGCCGACCACAGAAGTGTACCTAAATGGTATCTAGCACCGTCTCAAGGCCGTTTCAGCCTCCGGGACAGCCGGCAAGCTATTCCACACAGTTATTTCTATTTCTGCCCCCTCTTTCTGCCACCGGAACTCACCCTGAAGAGTCTGCTGCAGCTCACTTGAGCGGTTGAAAAAGCGCCGTCGATATGACACAGCTCCGCTTTGTACAGACACCGCGCAAGGTCAGCAGACACCCCGTGACCCCCGTCCTGTCCCTCCAGCACAGAGACCGGGGGGGGGGGGGGGGGGGTGCTGCAGCAGGGCACAGAGCCTGGCTGTAATTTCACTTTCTCTCCCAGGGCCTTCAGGAAATAAAAGGCGCACTTTAATCTCAACTCCACCCTTTGCGTTATGGCTTTACGGCAGATAATAATAAAAACAAAAACACACGCACGCACACATGCACACACACATGCACAGACACACACACACACACACCTGTTCTCAACTTTTCCTTTGTTGGGGGGGGGGGGGGTAAAAATGTTTTTTTTATTTTGTTAAACTTTTCCAAGTTCAGCATGATCAAAATGAACTCCGTTTGTGAGGAAATAAAACAAACACTCCCATTTCATTGTGATTCAAAGTTAAGGACAAATGATAATTGAATTAAGGCCTTGCATCAATTGAAGTTACTTGAATTACATTTTCCGCTTGACTAAGAACTTCCAGATTCCCTGATAGCCTTCAAAAAACCTTCTACTTATAAGTATTTTAAACATCCTTCAAAACCAAACAGAAAGTAACTCTTTAACAAGCAATGCGGTTCATTTTAAAAGCAGTTTGTGTACAATTTAAATGCATAATAGCACTTGGGTACATTCATTGCTCACACTAATTTGGTTAAGGTTTGGAATCCGTGAGAGCAGTTTGTCCAAAGGCTCCATAAAGTCCCAGAGAAACAGCTCCTTTTTCGCGCATCCGTCCCCCATCAGCACGCTTTAACTCCCACAATAAAGCCATTTGTATAGTGCCCCTAGATTTAGGCACCATTTGTCCCTGAGTTTTACATGTAATGAAATGCAAGCGATCTGGGGTTTTTAATATACATTATATATTATATATTATTATTTTAGTCACATTCAAATTCGTGATCACTGAACTCATCTGACCATGCTATCTATATATGTGTGTGTGTGTGTGTGTGTGTGTGTGTGTGTGTGTGTGTGACTAAAACAGTTTGTGGAAAAAATAGCATGTACAGAAATGTTTAGTTCATAGGGGAGCACACACACACACGAGCCGGTCTGGACTTCATAGACATATAAGGAGTGGAGTTTGACACCCTTGATTAATATATTAATAATATAGCCCTCCCTCCCCACCAGAGCTGGTCTATTTTTGTGCTTCATCCCTCCGTATCAATGCTGGGTGGGACTGGGAGGTCTCCTAGTGGCGACCCAAACATACGCAGCAAAAAGGCGAGGCTCATGAAAAGGAGCAAAACTTCCCGACTACTTCCAGGCTTTCAGCCATGTTGTTACCGGAGGGCGTGAACACGATCAAGCTCTTCTGAGATTGGCTAGTTTACGCAGCTATGTACAAGTGAAAAAAAACAGGGTCATTCCAGAAGCAAGAGGTCACATTTTGAATGTTTAATGTTTAGGTGTTTCCTACCGAAAGTATATTCAAATATCAAATTAATAGACTTTTTCTGCAAATGTTTACCAAACTAAATAACCGTGAATATTCCAATATCCCAAGTGTGCATTTTCCTGCTGTTGTAATTAGAGATTAATGGGGAGATCATGACTGCATCCCTGCACACAGACACACACACAATCCCTCGAGTCCAGTTTCATCTCTACTATATATTTTATTGTAGAAACATGGCCACTATGAAGACATTTCATGCTGAGGTAAGCAGTGGCTGACAGGCCCAATAACATCTCTGGACATGATTTCCATCACTGGTCGTAAAATAAGAGCTTCTCTCCTTGTGAGGCTCAAGTGTGCTCAAACTGGTCAATTCATTCTAAACATCCCCTGTCAAACTGAATTATTTCTCACAAAGCCCAAAAACATTACAGTGTAGATTTACTGTGCGTGTGCAGTAGTAGTTGTAGTAGTACCAGTACCAGTGGCATTAGCGATAGTGTTAGCAGCAGCAGTGTTAACATTAGCAGCAGTAGCATTAGCAGCAGAAGTAGCGGTAGCATTAGCAGCAGCAGCAGTGGTGGTAGTGTTAGCAGCAGCAGTAGTGTTAGCAGCAGCGCTAGCGTTAGCAGTAGTAGCAGGAGCGGTAGCATTAGCTGCAGCAGAGTTAGCAGCAGCATTAGCAGCAGCAGCAGCAGCTGTAGCGTTAGCAGCAGTAACAGGAGCGGTAGCATTAGGAGTAGTGGTAGCAGCAGCTGTAGCGGTAGGGTTAGCAGTAGCAGAAGCAGTAGCATTCGCAGTCGCAGTCGCAGTCAAAGTTGCTTGGGGGGAAATGGAGTGTTGGGGACATGAACCCGCACAGACTGAAGCCTAAATTCAATAAATGTTTGTCCACAACTTTGATTGGATTCAATCAATGTTTGTACTTAATTTTCATTAAATGCTGGTGTCTTCACAAACAAAGTGTGGCAAGTTTATCTGGGTGAATTCTGGACTGTGTTTGTGAATAAATAAACAAACATTTGCCTTCCTTTGAGTGTCCAGCTGTTTTTCCCTGTTCAATTTTTGTAGTATCTACTGAGACTCATCCATGAAGAAGCCAAGTTCAACCTGTAAAACATTTTGTTTTTTTACTTTTTATTTTTTAAATATTTGTTTTGGAAGTTTGCCAGTGGCTAAAATGATCTTAGGCGGCACGGATGGTGCAGTGGGTAGCACTGCCGCCTCACAGCAAGGAGGTCCTGGGTTTGAATCCCGGTCGACCGGGGCCTCTGTGTGGAGTTTGCATGTTCTCCCCGTCTGCGTGGGTTTCCTCCGGGTACTCCGGTTTCCTCCCACAGTCCAAAGAAATGCACGTTAGGCTGATTGGAGAGTCTAAATTGCCCGTAGGTATGAGTGTGTGAGTGAATGGTGTGAGTGCCCTGCGATGGACTGGCAACCTGTCCAGGGTGCATTCCTGTCTTTCGCCCAATGTATGCTGGGATAGGCTCCAGCCCCCCTGCGACTCAGTTCAGGATAAGCAGGTTAGGATAATGAATGAATAAAATTATCTTTTAACAAAATAAATTAAAAAGCCCTTTGTACTGGAGGCATAGCCAACACTAATACAGCCATGAAGATCTCAAATAGAGAACTCACAACGAAATGTCAACCCCACTGGGGGTTTGGGGGGATTGAGCGTATTACTTATTTCCACATATTTTCACTTTTAAAATGGTCAGCACAATACTAAACTTGCCGTCTGACACGCGAATCCTCTCTGGGTTTCCCAGGGGTGAGACCAAGTGGTGCCCCCAAAGAGTAAGCAGAGCGTCTCAAGACCTCTCCAGAAATCACCATCATGGCTTCCCAGACTAAAGATAATCCAATCAATCAATCCAAATCATAAGTATGAGCTGAAGCACAAAGAGGCAATGCCACCACATCAGCTGCAATCAAGGAACTGGGAAAAGCTCCTTGAGGAGCGATGCTTATTTAAAGACCACACACTTGTTAATCATGAACAACTACAACTACTACTACCAAGTCATGGGTCAAGACACATTAATAGTTTGCAGCCATACCTCACTACGAGCACCTAGCGGTCAAGCTGCACGTTCACGCCTGTTTTCCGCTCTGGTTCCTCAGTGGTGGAATGACTTGCCCACCACTGTCAGGACAACAGAATCCCTCCCTCTATTTCGACGCAGACTGAAAACACCTTTTCATACTGTACCTTATACCTACCTCCTGATTTCCCCCCCCACCCCCCCTTCTGCTATCCCTATCCCTCTTGTCTAACCGAAAAAAATAAAAAATAAAACATTTTTAATTGCACTTATGATGACTGTATGTTTAGAACAGCTCTTCATGTGTATTTTACTAGTTATGGATGTGTTGCTTTAACTTGTGAAAGAACCTATGCACCTGTATATCGCTTTGGATTAAAAGCGTCTGCCAAATAACTAAAATGTAAAATGTCAAAATGTATACCTATTGCAAGATAAGCCCCCCCAACTTTGAAAGATAGAATGCAAGGAATTAATTTAGAACAGGCCATCGCTGTACTCCCATGGAATTAAAAAAACGGAATAAGTCGTAAGTTGCAGACAAGGGTGGCACGGATGGTGCAGTGGGTAGCACTGCCGCCTCACAGCAAGGAGGTCCTGGGTTCGAATCCCGGTCGGCCGGGCCCTCTCTGTGTGGAGTTTGCATGTTCTCCCCGTGTTCACGTGTTCGGTTTCCTCCCACAGTCGGAAGAGGTTAGGCTGATTGGAGAGTCTAAATTGCCCGTAGGTATGAGTGTGTGAGTGAATGGTGTGAGTGCCCTGCGATGGACTGGCGACCTGTCCAGGGTGCATTCCTGCCTTGCACCCAATGTATGCTGGGATAGGCGCCAACCCCCCTGCGACCCTGTTCAGGATAAGCGGGTTAAGATAACGGATGGCTGGATGGAAGTTGTAGACAAGCAATTCACATTTCAGGCAGTTCATAACCGTTTAAAAATCAGTTGTATGTGTAGTATTGCACTGGTGGCATGGCAGAGACTGAATCATTGTACATGTATGATATTCAATATTAACATTCCCAAAGCATCATCAAGAACTGCATGGGATGGTTGTACACAATCCAGTTAAATGAAAAAAAAAAATCTACTTGTGTTCAACATCAACCAATCATGGACATATGCACATGAAGCAATTTCTGAAATCCTTCAGAAAATACACAAAAATATTTACAATGCTTTAACCCTCTGGGGTCGGCATCGTCGCTGGCGACAAGGGTAAGATCAAATCAACTCAAATCAAAGACATGAAACGCATTGGAATCACTGTATATAAAGTTCATTAAAATTACACAAATGTCAGAGCATGGCATAGTCACCAGTTTTCCTCATTTTGCCATTGAGATCCCAGGAGGTTAAGGAGCCATATTGTTGTTGGACGAGAGTCCACAAAATGCTTTGGTTGGTGGTTCAAGCCCCAGAGCAGCCACAGTAAGATCAGTGGCTCTTGAGCAAGGCCATTAATCCCAGATTGCTGCAGGAGGGATTGGCCCCTGCTTAGTCTAATCAACTGACAAAATTGTCAGCTAAAATAGCTCATGTAAATAACTGTAATGAGTACCCCCCCACTGGATCCACTAGTGAATGGTATAGCAAAACGTCTCGACCAAAAGTGCCTGAGAATGATATCAGTAATGGCCGGTGTCTCAACTGAAAGGCCCATTAAAATGCAGCAGTGCCCGTGTGAGTGGAGGGGATAACGAGAGCCAAGGGAGGGGGAAGGCGAGTGTCGGGTTTTCCTGGGGAGGGACGGCGGTCGGTCGGGGGGGCGGGGGGGGGTTCATAATATTTCCAGAAACATCCGCACAGAGCTCAGGAGGAGAGACCGTGATGGCCCACAAAGGCGTAATTGGGCAGTGGCTGTATTCACACGCCCGCGAGAGGTCGGCAGGGTGCCGCGCCTCGCCAGGATGTGAAACGCCGGACGATCTCGCACGTCTCGCACCTCTCCGCGCCAGGCTCAAAGCAGCCCGGCGAAAGCAAGTTACCCCGAGAACTTCGCTGGAAATAGGCACGGCGTCGCCAATTTAGAGAGGCTCTCGTTCGAGAGCCCTCTCGTTCCGTGGAATTCGATTTTCCTGCAGGAAAAAAAAAAACACGGCCGCGTGATCAAATCGCAAAGCAACCGTGTGTGACTTCTGGCAACAAGAGAAGGAGAAGATCCAAATTATTAATGAAAATGACCCGAGTAATAATCAATTCTCTCTACATTGTACTTGCATAGATTCTGAGCTGCTACAGTTATCTACACCTTTTCCTTTTTCAAATCTAGTATTGGCAGAAGCATAACGAGAAACTCAACTGTCAGAAAGATTTCAGTTATTATTCAGAGCACGTAGGCTGTCAGAACTAGGTGCGTAAAGACTTCAGAGAAGACGGGCATCAAGCCCTGATCTTCTTCGAAAAGATAAACAAAAAAACTAAATCACAAAAAAACAGCAAAAAAAACAAAGCATGCCCCCACAATTCGTCTGCATGCAAACACAGCAGGGGACTTTTGAAACGCATTCAGTCCCCAATTCTGAATTCAGTAAATTTTCATTTCTTTTTTTCCTTCTTGCACATTATTTTCCATTAATCTCAATGGCAGCGAAACTAAATTATGTTAATGCAGTGCCAGACTCCAGGATAAAACCATTATCTGAAGGTAAGAACAAATCACACCGTACAGTAATTGGATTGAATCTGGTCTCTACAACACAGGCTGGGTGTACAGTATTAAAATAACACGTGCTCGTGTTCCATCGACTGCAGCTTCATCATGAAAGACCGCTTTCGGCCACCACTCATCTCTCCATTATCTACCTCGGATAGTGCCTTCCAGACCTGGCTGCCTGTGAGCTTCAGGGCAGGGTTTAATAATAGTAATACAGTAATATCTGCATTTATAGTGTCTTTATCCAAACTGCTGTAAAATCGATGCTTCTCATTCACCCATTCATACACTCGCACTCGCACTCACACTCACACACCAACGGCGATTGGCCGCCATGCAAGGCACAAACCGGCTCCTCAGGAGCACTTGGGGGGTCAGGTGTCTTGCTCAGGGACACTCTGACACACCCAATGGCGGGATCGAACCGGCAACCCCCCGAAGAGCGCTCTTACCGCCCGAGCCAATGTCGCCCCCCAGTTTAAGCTGCTTCTATTTGTTTTACAAACAGTCCAGCCCCTCCCTCCTTTCCTTTCCTTTCCCAACATCCCACCTCCAGATCGTTCAGATCCTCTACCAAAACAGTCAGTTCCACGTTTGCGGGTTAAACTGAAAGATGATCAGGCCTTTTCACTGGTCGCCCCGAAGCTGCGGAACACTCTGCCTCTTCATATGACATTATTGGCGGACGCTCTTATCCAGAGCGACGTACAGTTGATTAGACTAAGCAGGAGACAATCCTCCCCTGGAGCAACGCTCAAGGGCCCAACGGCTGTGTGTCCCAGTCATTTAGTCATCAACCACTACGCTACAGGCCGCCTCATATCAGAACTGTCCCCACTACACAGACATTTAAAATCACACCTGAAGACCCACCTTTTTTTTTCTCCGGCTTTAGGAGACTTAAGCGGTCGTGTCCCCGTCTTTTTCGGTCTCCGTTTTTGTATAAAGTAAATTTGAAACTTTTACTTTTACTCTGCTCTGCAGTTTCTAAACTTCTGGTTGTTTTTAAGTGTGCTTTATAAATAAATGTGACTTGGCCCAACCGGTGACCTCACTGCTGATATATAGTATATAATTGCACAGTATTCACAGACTTGGAATCACCATTCTGGCATCGCTACAGATCCAACCTTCCCCATACAGGCGGAAGGGAGGACTTTCCTGTCACTGTACCTTCTTCAACACGCCCGGAAGGACCACAACCCATTACATTACATTACATTACATTATACTATTGCCATTTGGTAGATGCTCTTATCCAGAGCAACGTACAGTTGATTAGACTAAGCAGGAGACAATCCTCCCCTGGAGCGATGCAGGGTTAAGGGCCTTGCCCGGGATTAGAGCCACCAACCTTGCGTGTCCCAGTCATGTACCTTCACCACTACGCTACAGACCGCCCCCTACCCCCTTCTACAATGAACCATTTCCATAAACAAAAGTATAATTTATTATTCCCGTTATTTATACATTTATTTATATAATAATGACGGTACTACTCTTGATTCTACCATCTTCAGCAAACCCTTTCAAACCCTTGAAAAGCATTTCTAGAGGATCCGATACTGTTGAAAAAGCGCCAAACCCCCTCGTATCCATGTGCCGTATGTTCCTCATCTCGGGTTAGTCACTGTGAAGTCACCCAGGCATGGAGTCCCGCACACTCCGTAAGCACAGACCGTGAGCACAGAGCGTTTCATATACAGCACCTCGTATGGAGATTCTTCTCTTTCCGATCACAGGGTTAAAAATAACCTCTCACGATGCGGAGTAAAATCTGCCGAGACATTGCCGGGTTTTGCGGACGTCGATACGAAGATAAAGTGGGTAGGAGACTGGAGATGCAGTCGTACAGCAGATCCTGCTGGGCCGTGACTTCACAGTCCCGGTTTGCCTTTGAAGGAACATTTCATGTCTTCCAAGGAGTAGCCTTGGTTCCACCATCACACTTGTGAGTTTGCAATTAAGACAGGTGATAGAGATGTCACTAGCAGTTATCCACAGGCATTTCAATACAAACACAGGTTAAATGGTGAATAAATGGTAAACGGTTGGCATTTATATAGCGCCTTTATCCAAAGCGCTGTACAATTGATGCTTCTCATTCACCCATTCATACACACATTCACACACCGACGGCGATAGGCTGCCATGCAAGGCCCCGACCAGCTCGTCAGGAGCATTTTGGGGGTTAGGTGTCTTGCTCAGGGACACTTCGACACAGCCCGGGCGGGGGGATCGAACCGGCAACCCTCCGACTGCCAGACGACTGCTCTTACTGCCTGAGCCAATGAGACTACTGCTCTTACCGCCTGAGCCAATGAGACGACTGCTCTTACCGCCTGAGCCAATGAGACGACTGCCATGTCGCCCCAGGAGTGTTGCTCAGGGACACACCAACACACCCAGGGCTGCTAGCGCCTGAGCCAACGTCACCCTGACTATCCAGGTTAAGCCCGAATAGATCTACAGGACCACTGCATTTCAATCGGGTCCTCCTACCCTACTCTACCCTACCCCAGGACACCCAGGCATGAACGCCGACCAACACGCTCAGGCGAAGACCTGGAGTTGCAGAAGCGGCTTCCTCTCTGTCGCGGCAGCGAGCCGAACCGCTAAGACCGAGAGACGAGCGAGCGGTAGGGCCGCCCGCGGTCTCGTGGCGGGACGGGGGAATTTGCATTTGAAGCGTTTCTTCACAGCGGAGGGAAAAACAGACGCGTTCTTATCTGCGGTGAGCAGCGGAGCCCCCACTGTGGTACTCCGTGTGATTGGAGAGGTTAGTTAATTGCCAGCACACCGACCGGGGGTGGGGGGGGGGGGCAGAGACTCAAAAGTATTGGGATCCAGTGGATGATAGACTGTATCACGGAGACTAATAAGATGTTCAGATAGGCTTAGCCCCTCGCTGGTTACAATTAGCAAATGAGATACGACTCTCCAGCCAGAGCTAGGAAAAATACAACCCTCCCTCCAGCAGAAGACGGGGGAGTAGAGCATTTTAAGGAAGAAATAAAAGTGGCTTACGGATGTTTACAAAAAAAAAAGAATTTGCTTTCAATATTTTTTGACCCAATAATTCCAAAAAAAATAATAATAATAATAATAACAGAATATAGAATTTTAATAACTTCTTCCATCTGCAGTACCGCAGGCCTTTACTGGAGCTGCCTTCATTCACGAGCTCTCCGGGGGCCACTCGGGCTGCTCCCTGGTCTTTTTCGGAAAACTCAGCGGAGATCCGGAGCGCTGGGGCTGTTCAGAGCACGTGTGGGCACTCCGGCTGAAGAGACTGTATATCGGAGCGTCCGATTGTTCCTGTTGGTTATTTTTATTTGGTTTCCGTATATCTACAGACGTAGTGCGTGTGGCTCTGTGACGTTCCAATCGCAGAGCGCTGAATCAGAGCAGGTTTTCAGAGCGAATGTATACCAACGTGCCTCATGAATGCACGGGCAGCACCAATGACGTGGGCGGGACTGAGGTCCATTTGGTCATCGTGTGTCTGGGCACAAACGGCAGGCGGCAACCCCACTTAAAACAACAACAGAAACGGGCACAATTCACATTCTTCACGGTTCAATTGGTTTTAAGGAGCGAACGGGTGAGTCTGTCGAAAGGTCCCGGTGATCCGAGTGGAAAACGTTCACCTCAGGAAAGACGGGGAGAGCACTATTTAGACCACCACAAAGGCACCGCGCAATGGCAGCTGAAATTAGGTCACCGATAACTTGGCAGATATTGGCATTTATCTCTGAGGGAAATCAGAGAAGCAATGGCTGTTTCTGTTCCACTACAGTCCCTCGCTCTCCCTTCCATCTCTGCGGTTATTCATCGCAGGATAATTGCGATAAGCTGAAGGGGGCGGACAGTCATAAATCCTGCTGTTATTAGCATCATTTCAGAGGTAAACTGATAAGGTGTGACTCTCCCCCCCTCCCCCCCCCAGCCTCACGGCGGGGAGACGCCGGCATATGGAAATCAAAGCGTTAGTGCTAATCTCATTACCACAAATGACCTTTATGTGGCCTTTGAGATGGCGAGAATAGAGGGAGAGGAACCAACGCTTCCCGGGAAAAGTGCGGACATTCCCCAACAGCCACCGGAGAGAAGGTGCCGGCGCCGGTCTACGATCTGCTCGCCTCAATTATCCGCCCGGCGTCCTCGCTTGTCTCTGTCGAGTGGCGAAGAGTCCCATTTTAATTGCTGAACACTAGTAGTCAGGCACTGAAAGTAGCGTAGTGAAGTGTTCAGTCCTGGTGAAATAGTTACCTATTACATTGCATTACATCATTTGACGACGTTTTTATCCAAAGCGACTTACAGTTGATTAGACTAAGCAGGAGACAGTCCTCCCCTGCAGCAAAGCTCAAGGGCCCAACGGCTGTGCGGATCTTATTGTGGCTACACCGGGATTAGAACGACCGACCTTATGGGTCCCAGTCATTTACCTTAACCACTACGCTACTGCCTGAGACGAACAAACAGTCTCAGTGCAAAGGTTACACGCTGCAAAGGTTGTGTGGTGCTGCGTTAGGTATGTCATGATTACCGGGCTTACCCAGACACCAGTGTGAACAGGGCCCTTTTTCACAGCTGTGTGGAGAGAATCCTGCTGGGTTTCATAAATGTGGCGCTGATCTGGGCACATATATGGGATCTTTGCTGTGGGTCCAGCAGGAAAATATGGCAAGATTGAACTGGTGTTTTATTTTTGTTTGTTGGTTTCTTTTTTTTTTAATTGACATGGGTGACCATTAATCATGAACCCCTGGAACCATTTTGGTGTTTCTCATGGGTGAAGCTCTGCCCTGACCATCGTGAAAACCCCCAGGCACGTGTTGTTTTTGGTGGCTGAGAAAGATGAAATGTGCCTTCATTTTTCAGTACGTGATGGACATTTTAAATGTTCCTTCCGTCATAAGTTAATTTTTCATTTGAGGATGACTTGCGATAGTCTAGACTATGGGGCAGCCTACAGCCTAGTGGCTAAGGTGGAGCTACAATAAGATCAGTACAGCTGTTGGGCCCTTGAGCAAGGTCCTTTACCCCACATTGCTCCAGAGGGGATTGTCCCCTGCTAAACCACTACTAACAAAAATGAACTGCAGGGCAGATCCCCAAACACAGAGGTCCTACACAGTAAACTTCCTGCAGGTTTGAGCCCAGCGATGTCCATTTGAAACTGATCTCACATTAAGCTTCTAGGGCCGAGGAAAGCTCCATGCTAGGACAAAATAAACCTCTCCTCCTTTGTGTACTTGTATACAGAGACAGTTGATCTGCTCAGATCAAACCAAATGCCTCAACAAATATTGCTTCACATTGCAGCAGGCCAATGACTCCCAAATACACTGCTAAAGCAATCAAGGGTGTTTCTTTCAGGGCCAAGAAGTGGAATGTTCTTGAATGGCCAAGTTCACGCATCCTGAAACCAGCTGAACGTGCATTTCACCTGCTGAAGAGGAGACTGAAGATGAAAACCCCCCCCAAAACAAACAGGAACTGACGATGGCCGCAATACATGCCTGGCACGGCACCACCAGCAGCTGGGCATGTCCGTGGATCGCAGAATACAGGCAGTCATCGGATACAAAGGACTTCAAACCAAGCATTATCAGTAATCAGGATCAGTAGTAATCGCAGTAGATAAAAATGGGAGAGAAACAGAAATGTTTGAAAAATTATCCAATAAATAATCATTAGATTTTCTGTCAGGCAAAATCACAAACTCTATGCGGATTATGTACAGGTAACAGATTTTTATTAATGTGTCAAACTGAAGGAACCATAATAGGAGAACTACTTATTTATTAACCTTTATTTATACAAGGCAGGTTGATTGAGCATGCATGCTCTTCTGCAGCAACAACCCGTTAATGCCACCCCAAAGTAGCCTAATCTGTATGTCTTTGTATTTCTTACTAATGAATTTAGAGAATGAGCTAATGAACACAGGTTCAGTTATTTCCTCCGATTAATCACGATCTCACAGGAGTGGGAGATTTAAACCAGTTCTTTAGCACAGGGTTTTAGGTCAGTGGCTGTGTTAAAGTAAAAGTGTTTACAAAAAAAAAAAATTGTGAGAACCTATCATTTTTCAAGACTTTTCATGGAAGGCAATCTCCTGAGACGCAGGGGTAAACAACTGCACCCTCGATACAGCACTGCTGCTTAAACACCGTAATGTGGCACAATCCATCACGGCCATCAGGAACAGAGCGGCTGTGTTGTGGTTATTAAAATATTATACAGCACCAATGAATCCTGTTGTTCACCCGGAGTTATTTGTTCTTATTTCTGCGGTTTTTCTGCACTTCCAAATGAAAAGTGATCAGCCGGGGAGACTGTAAACTACAAAAGTTAACACTTGAACACAATGAGGTTCCATGAACTGGCATTAACTAATGTAGTTGTTAACCAACTAATACCGAGGAGTTAAATCGGTACAGCTCTGTGAATGCATCTTTGGGGGCGACGTGGCTCAGGCAGTAAGAGCAGTCGTCTGGCAGTCGGAGGGTTGCCGGTACGATCCCCCGCCCGGGCTGTGTTGAAGTGTCCCTGAGCAAGACACCTAACCCCCAAATGCTCCTGATGAGCTGGTTGGTACCTTGCATGGCAGCCAATCGCCGTTGGTGTGTGAGTGTGTGTATGAATGGGTGAATGGAGAAGCATCAATTGTACAGCGCTTTGGATAAAGGCGCTATATAAATGCCAACCATTTACCATTTACCATCTTTACACCATTGATTCAGGTTAGTAACTCCCTCCTGTCCGGTCTCCCAGCTTCTGCCATCGAGCCCCTCCAGCTGGTCCAGAATGCTGCAGCCCGCCTGATCACCAGTCAGCCCAGGTCGGCTCATGTCACCCCACTCCTCATTGGCCTCCACTGCCTATAGCCGCACGCATCCGCTTCAAGGCCATAGTGTTGGCATTCCAGGGGACTAAGGGGACTGCTCCACTTTACATCCAATCTTAAATTTCTCCCTACCCCCCAGCAAGACCACTCCGGTCTGCCAGCTCTGGTCGCCTGGTGGCCCTTTCACTACGAGCACCTGGCGGTCGAGCTGCACGTTCACGCCTGTTTTCCGTTCAGGTTCCTCAGGGGTGGAATGAGTTGCCTGTCAGGACAGCAGAATCCCTCCCCCTACGCAGACTAAAAAAAATAAAAATAAAAAAAACACACCTCTTCAGACTGTACCTTCGTCCTCCCTCCTGATTTCCTCCCCCCTTTCCGATATCCCTCTTGTCTAACCCCAAACCCCAAAAAATTTATAAAATAAAACATTGCACTTATGATGACTATCTTTTTTCTTTTTTCTTTTTTTTAAGAACAGCTCTTCATGCGTGTTTTTGCTAGTTATGGATTTCATGTTTTTTAAATTTGTGGAAGAACCTATGCACTTGTAATGTAACAAATATGTTAGGGAAAAGTTAATTTCATGCTTAATACATGTATTTGTCTATTCATTTGTCTTAAAAATGACATTAATTCATGCCAATTCCTTAACCTTATTGTAAAGTGTGACCACCACAAACACCTCATGGAAAGTGCCACATTTTTACATCACAGTCACGGACCAGGCTCCCCTTACTCATGAATATTAGTCCAGTTCAGGACTCATTTTGCCCAGTTTAGCTGCCGGGTAAGGAAAGACCCAAAGTCCGCTTCAGAACAGTGAACAGACAATGGATTATTGTAAAAATACCAAAAATTCATTTTGATGTAGTTTATAAATAGGTAATTATGCAACTATAACTGCTTAATAACTGGAAAATGAACCGCACCATAATAAATTGTGTAAGCATAAATGGCCTGTTGAAAAAGTTCACGAATTAGCTTGAAACAAACAAAATCAGTTTGGAATACATTTACAACTGTTATAAATGCCAAATTTTGACTAACACAGGTGTTATTACTGATACAGTAAGCGCTTAACAAATAAGGTTTAAATAAGATGGTACCTGAACAAAACCCTTATAATTGGTTAGCAGCAACGTATTTGTGTCTACATAAGTAGTTAGGGAGTCATATAGCCCTTAAAGACAAGCTGAAACAGAAGTTAGAACACTGGTTCCATGATATGACATATGCAAATGAAACAAATCTTTTTCCTTTTTGAAGGGCGGGGGAACGAATGTGTGAATTGATAGTGATTGGAGGGGAACAGAAAATTGACTGAAATTTTATAGAAATACACACTCCAGTACACAATGACATTCAGTGTTTGACATCCCTTAAAAACCTGTTTACCATTTTTTCCATCTTGATACTGTATGACTGATAACTTTTTTTTTTTTGTTTAATGTTCCATTTTGGTGGGCTTACATCATCAATAAACTTAATGCTTTGTTTACAGAAGTCCTGTGCCAATTTTGCATATGTTGTATGGGCTTAATTTGAAGCACTCTGTAATTAGATAATAAAAGGCTTAAATCAAAATTGAGTTGTTTTCTTGTATAAGCTAAAAATTTCTCATCTGCTAATTTTGATTGATCTGTAGCACATCAATGAACTAGATGCTACAACTGTAAAAATATGATAATTTTGCGGTCTTCCTAGAGAATTCAAAAAAAAAAAAAAAACTTTTTTTAAATTTAAATCTTACGCAAAACAGGTTTGCCATCACACTTATCTGAGCTGCACTACTTTCCATATTTTCTCATCTGCACTTTGCCTACAATATACATGGGCAAAATCCAACAGAATACGAAATATGATTGGGTCTCAGACACATTCTCTCTCTTTTTCAGCACGTTTAATAATTACATTAATTTCTGCCCCCAGCCCAGAGGCTGCCACTTTAAATGAAGCGATGCTATCCCCAGTCCGTCTCATTGATCACAATATCACTCCGACTCGCCCTTTCTCCTCCTTTCTTCCCTCCCTTTTCCCTCGGACTGACAGGAGTAGCCCCTGCAGATACCACTTCTCCTGCCTTCTCGGGCAGGCTGATAAAATATTCGGCCAAAATTGGATACTGTCATCGGGAGGCGAGCGGGAACTTCAGCTAGCATGAATATAATTTTCTTTCTTTATTTTTTTTTTCCCCCCCTCCGAACGAATTTAAAAAATGTCAGTTACAGACTCACTAAGGAGATTAAAGTATTTCATTTTCCATTCTGTAGGAAGATGGGAGCAAACAAGCGCACACGAGCTTTAAAAATCTTGACCTTCGCGGTCAGGACAGACTGGCAGAGCTTAGCGGTGAATTTGTGTAGCTTCCGGAGCATGGCAAAGCCGCCATGAGACAGTAAAGAGACTTACTCAGACAGATTGCGCACAATGTGAGGTCTATATTTAATAGTGCGGGCTTCCCCCCCCCTCCACGAGTTAAAAACATAATCGTTAGCATTGCGCGCTCCGACTGGGGCAGTGACTGCCGGCCCCACTGTCAGGGGGAGCCCACTGCGAAAGGAGGAAGGGTATACAAACACAGATTAATCACGCAGGGTTTACGGCAAGGGCATTTCCACAAGTAATGAGTTATGGGGAGGGAGGTGAGCCGTGAAAAGGGGTGAAGGGAAGAGAGAGAGAGAGAGACAGAGAATGAGAGAGAATGAGAGAGAGAGGGAGAGAGGGAGAGAGGGAGAGAGACAGAGAATGAGAGAGAGAGGGAGAGAGGATCTTCTGAGGTCGACAGAACGTTGTCCTCCAATCAGTAATCTCTCCGGGGTAGGAAGCACGCGACAGAGACGGCCGCATATGCCCTTCAATCAACAAGACTGACAAGTAAGCCGGGGTCATTATCCACTCCCCCAAACAGGTAACCCCCCTCCCCCCCCCCCCCTTGTGACCTCATGACAATCACACACACGCTCCTCCAACGCCCGCCGTCTGCCCGTGAGCTGAGAGCTGACAGATACGCCACTTTGGTACTGCCCCCCTCCCCAAATCCCTGCCAAGGCCAGTGACCTTGAGGAGGCTGAGGGAAGGTTCTGGATAATGTCGTTAATACCCTCAAGGGCTCATCGTGAGAGACAGGCTGGGAAAGGCTGGTCCCCTAACATGTAGGGGAGACCGGGGGGGGGGGGGGGGGGCAACCGAAAACTTGCAGGTCTTTGCTTAATTGAAAAAACTGTTAGAGCAAATATTTTCCATCCAGGAAGATGATGCATGTCTTTGCCGATTACAGACCATTACTACAGTTCTAGGACAGTTCATAATCCTCCTGCCACTCACACGTTGCCACTATACATAATGGAAAACAAACTCATTCCAGCACAAATGCAACAATGCAAAATCCCCATGTTTAAACATGCCCCGTGTTACTTTGTGCCACTGTCTCCCCTGAAGGATACAAGGTTATGTTGCGTTTCAATGATATATTGGCATTCCTAAATGTTCCTTTCCTGCAGGTTTTCCTATTTAGTATTTAACACGGACAATTAGCACAGCTGCAACTTGTTCCTTTCAGTAGCAGCACAGCTAAACAGAAGGTAGAAGGTTTACTTAAAAGTCTCGGTATTGGATTCAACCTTGATAATCGCAGTCTCTCAGCCTTGCAGAAATAATTCAATTATTTAACATGATCACTGACAAGGAGCAGTTTTATTTTTTATTTTAAAGCAGACGCACAAAAACAAACGGTTCAATTTTAATGAGACCCCCCGTCTATGCTGCTTCGAACACTAGCTCATTTAAACGAAGGTTTATAGCACCAAATTTCTAGCCTATTTGAAAAGCATAAGACGACTGCAATGCAACCTGCTTTCAGTCAAATCAGCATAAAGAATTCAAACTGTTAAGTGCATTTTCACATTCCTTTAATACTTAAACATTCTGTGCACGGTGTGTGGATGTCCAAGAGGGGCTCCAGCATTCTTACCGCGGGGCTTTTAAAGCGTCTTGAGAATGCATACCCCCTCCTGCCACTGCGGATACAGCTGTAGCCCCAAGCCAGTCCCCTCGCCTGCCAGGGCCAGCCATTGCTGTTCCTGCCATCCCTCTACAACCGTTTATTCATTTATTTATTTATTTTTACAACAAACGGGTGTCAACCAGTGGCAGATGGGTTCCCCCCACTGAGTCAGGTTCTGCTCAAGGTTTCTTCCTGTTAGCCAGGGAGTTTTTTTTGTGTTTTTGTGCCCACCTTTGCCCTAGGTGTATTCTCTGTAAAGCTGTTTTGTGACAAAGCCCAAATATTACATTATTGGCATTTGGCAGACGCTCTTATCCAGAGCGACGTACAGTTGATGAGACTAAGCAGGAGACAATCCTCCCCTGGAGCAATGCTGGGTTAAGGGCCTTCCTGAATGGCCCAACGGCTGTGCGGATCTTATTGTGGCGAGACCGGGATTAGAACCACTGACCTTGCGTGTCCCAGTCATTTACCTTAACCACTACGCTACAGGCAATATTGATTTATTGACTAACTTTTCAGCTGCAGGGGTGATCCAGGGTGACAAAGTCTGATCAGACTAACAACTGCTGCCATGAAATCATACGCAGGCTACCCCCTTCAACCGCACAAGTTACCAGCACTGACAAATCGCACCGAATTTCTCTTGCCTTTGAATATACTCAAATGGAATATGCTTTTAGACAAACACACACAAGAATTCTAGCTTTTAACCCAAATAACCACAGCAAGATGTTCTTACACACTCAGAAATAAAGGTACGGACAGTGCCCTACAAACGCTCACTGGGGTGGTACCCTATATTGTACTTCCCTCCAGGGTCTTTCAGCGCACTTATCCCTGGTTATGGGTAGGCACTTTGTTGTACGTCACTCTGGATAAGAGCGTCTGCCAAATGCCATTAATGTAATGTAATGTAATGTCTTGTGGGCACATAAAATTGTACCCCTAGCCAGAAATATATTATTAATTTGTATCTTTTTTTTGCTTGGAAAATGTATTAATTTGTACCAAAAGAGAACAGTGCTGTACTTTCAGGGTACATCTGGGAAATATGATCCTTGAAGAACAAAAAATGTACCTCCACCATTTTATTTCTCAGAGAGTAGCCTACTCGACCGTAGCAGACACTGAAAGTCACAGATCTGCAGTCCCCTAAGCGCTGTGCAGCTCTGGAGAGGCATGGCCGTTCGACCACACACAGAAACAGACTTTGATATCGTCCAGAAGCACGGAGATTCCTCAGCCCAAAGCGCTGACGCTGGGCCCCAACAGCGCCACAGGTGGACACTCCCATCTGAGGCAGGACGGAAGGACGTACCCCGGGGCCTAGTGCACAAGAGCGGCGTGTTTATCCAACAGCAGCTGAGCCAGGAGAAGGGCCCAGACCTGGGGGGGGGGGTGGGGAGAGAGTTTGACATACCACCCAAGGTTTCTCTTCTTAACCTGGCATCACAAAACCACACAACCACATTCGCTTTTCACCAGTACTGCCGGTTACCAACTTGCTAAGCGAAGACAGGCTTTGCTAAACAAGAGCTGTGCGTGTCACTGTAAAAGTGCCAAAAATGGGCCTAGGGACATTAAATAAAAAGCAAATTGACCATCATACCACTCTCAACGAATAATTCTACAATCTCACAAATTGTCCTACAGTTTATTTCTGCTGCGGAAACTATGCTACACATTCGAGAGCTCCTAAAACTTTAAATTTGGCACAAGATAAGCCATTTGAAATATGTCTGAAGCCAAAAAGTTTATTATTAAACTTACACCAAAGTTTGTTAAACTCAAGAATTGAGGGAGGGAAGTAGAGCTTGACGTCAAGAAACGTGCACTGTCGGCTACTCTATTCCCTCCATTGAGAATCCAGCCTATATCTCTCACATAGTGTAACCACAGTGAAAGCTAGCAGATTAATTTAGTCTCTGTCCAGCGAAATCACTCCTGAATTCTTTTTTTAGCAATCCACTTTTCCATCCATTTTTTAGTAATCCATATGTACTGTAATAGTTGAGCAGAGCTGGTGTAGAATGCCGGCAAATGTCAACTTGTGAGGATTTCAATTAAATGATTTATTTTTGCTTTTCAATATTCATCTCATCACTATTCAACGTTTCACGCTTCAAGCTAGAGAAAATCATTTCAAGTTCGTCTTCAATTCCCAGTGTGTTGAACTTGAACTTATTGGATAAATGTTTCTCAACAGTTCAACCAAGGAGACACCTTCAGTTACCTTATTCTATAATGAGTATTTTTATTGTCATTTGGGCACAATTGTATATGGAAAAGGTATGTATATAGTTTAAATCATTAATTTGGACTAATTCAGTTTTATGTTGATTCAGTCAAAATGCATGATGCACTGCACCAATTAACAAACTGAAACATTCACGGAAGTTTTGAAATGGATTCTGTTTTTTGGTATATCTGAAGACTTGCACATTGTAATAGAAATATAACGCACAGATTTGATAAGGAAATGAACAGACGGAAGCGGGTGAATAAATTGCTTGCTGGCATAAAGAAAACCCCGTTGGATGCAATCAGACTTGCAGTTAAACACCAGTGTTGCCTTAATTCTGCATAAACACAAGCCAACGATTCAAAACACTCAATGCTCCACAGCAATCAGCAAAAGTAGTGAACATTTTCAAAACAAGATACCCATTAACACGAGCATTTATATGCAAGGCACGACCATGGACATGTGCACTGACTACAGAAGTGGGGCAAAGCAGAGGAGTGTGTATTATCAACACAAATAAAATTTTGATGAAGACAATATCTCCCCTGGTGGCTCTTCTATTCATTTTTGGGTGAGTTTCCTACATTAATATTAATTTGCCAAAGATCCGCACTGAATCAGCATGCAGAAAAAAAAAAAAAAATACCTGTCAGGTTTTGTTTCTATTTATTAGCGATATAGACCGTAATCATTGTGGTGATGGCTTCCATTCAGGGTCGTTAAGAAGGCTTGGTGGCAGCACACAACAGAAAGATCCAGGAAGCTGAAGATTACATTTAAGGCCTCTAACGCGGAATCCAGCCTGGTAACAGCCAATCAGCTTCCTGATCCTCAAAACATGTTCACGGGGAGGGGGGGCTGACCAATCCAAAATTTGAGTTGTTCCAGCACACAAATGATCTCGGGTTTTCTTGTACTGGTGTCAGGGACTGTTGTACGACCTTCAGCACGGATGTGAAAACACTGCATAAACAGCACAATGCAGCGTAAAAACGGATGAAAGGTCGACTTTCACCGGTGAACAATACTACACAAATGTGCACATTACATTTAAGCCGTTAAGCAGATGGCTCCTGTACATAACAGCCCGGATTAAATTCGTTACATTCGCACAGCGTACAATGGCAGTGCCCCGCCAGGGAATCCAACCTCTCTGGTGGAAGGCCAGTTATCTAAACATTATGCTGCAATGATGCCCATAGATGACTGGGCACAATTAGCTACAGTGGAGGAATTAGCGCTCCCCGCTGTGGCTGTGCTTTAAGAGTCCTGTCTCAGCGCACAGGGCTCCAGGGCTCCAGGGCTGGACTGAGCGGGTGAGGCCAGGGGAGTTTTGTGGGAGCGCTGATAAGTGCCCTTTTACAAAGGAATAAGGGCCAAAAACCCACAGTGCCCAGTACTGGGTAACAGGCACAAGCAGGCACTTATTTATTTAGTTTGGTGCAGTGGTTGAAGGAGGCAAAGCTGAAATGGACTTCTTTTTTTTTTTTTTTTTTCAATTTAGCCAGGTCTTCCTAACCATACGAATACGTCTTACACAAGATCCCTTGGCCCCGTTATCTCTGCTCATGGCATCTCCTATCATTGTAATGCCGATGACACCCAACTCTTTCTCTCCTTCCCCCCATCAGACACACAGGTCTCTACCCATATCTCCGCCTGCCTGAGAGACATCCAGAGCTGGATGGGCAACCACCAGATAAGACAGAGGTGATCTTCATCCCTGCTTTAACCTCTCCCTTCTCTGATTTCTCCATCTCACTAGGGAATACCACAGTGACCTCATGCCCTAGTGCAAGAAACCTTGGAGTGGTGATGGACAACAGGCTATCCTTCTCCAAGAACATCGCTACGGTGACCCGGGCGTGCAGGTTCTTCCTGTACAACATCCAGAGAATCCGACCCTTTCTCACCACCTACTCCACTCAGCTCCTTGTTCAAGCAATGGTCCTATCCCACCTGGACTATTGCAATTCTCTGCTGGCTGGCCTTCCAGCATCTGCCATCAGACCCCTACAACTCATCCAGAATGCTGCAGCCCGTCTGGTATTCAATGTTCCCAGACATTCACATGTCACCCCCCTGCTCAGCAACCTCCGCTGGCTGCCTGTAATGGCTCGCATCAAATTTAAAACTTTGGTGCTCGCATACCAGGCAGTTAAAGGATCAGCCCCTGTATATATTCAATCCCTTATCAAGACCTATACAACAACAAGACCCCTCCGTTCTGCCACTTCATGCCGTCTGGTGCCTCCCCCTCGCCACACCTGCACTTCACGCTCACGACTGCTGTCTGTCCTGGTCCCACGGTGGTGGAATGACCTCCCGGTGAATGTCAGAACGGCAGAGTCTCTGACCTCCTTCACGCGCAGACTGAAGACCCATCTCTTCAGGCTACACCTTTCCCTCCCCATCTCACAATCACTGTGATTAGCCTTAGACCGTAATGGCACTTATGTATAGATATCGTTACTTGTATAGGTATTGTTGTTTTTATTGGCTGTTGTTGTATTCTAGCTGCCAACAGTGGTATGCTAGTTTGAAAGCTGATTGTACTCTTCAAGGGTTCTGAATTTCTGTATGTTTACACTAGGACTCGGAACTGTACTGTCCTCTCAGGTCTACTTTTGCACTTGTTCTTGTGATTGATTTGCACTTTGTTGTACGTCGCTCTGGATAAGAGCATCTGCTAAATGCCGCGTAATGTAATGTAATGTAATGTAATGTAATGTCTTAAAGTATATATTCCATAGTCCTTAAGGAACTGTGACACTCACTTCCATTCTGCAGGTTTAACTCCCAGCTCGAATGCTGAACAAAGTGCTTTATTTGAATAGATTCTGTCCATTTCAGGCTGCGTGACGATGCTACCTGAAAAAGTACCATAACCTGAGAACGGTGATAATATGCAACACGACAAATACAAATATATTGTCACATTTTAAGTCGTAGCATTTAATTTGTTATTTAGCTGATGCTTTTATCAAAAGCGACTTACAGTTCACTAGACTAAGCAGGGGACAATCCCCCTGGAGCAATGTGGGGCTAAGGGTCTTGCTCAAGGGCCCCAACGGCTGTGTAGATCTTATCGTGGTTTCACGGGGGCTTGAACCAACAACCTTCCTGCCACTAGGCTACAGGCTGCCCTAGAAGCCTAGAAGACTGTACAGTATTCTGGACGGGCTCACAGTTAATTTTACATACGTTGCTCTGCTGCATTCAATGTTGTGAATATTCCAAAGAGATGTGGGCAGTTGTGCGTCTCACTAGATTTCTAAGATTTGAACCTTCACCATCTGTTATAAGCCTCAGAAGTTGTTCCAGAAAAAAAAAAAAAAAAAAAAAAAAAAAACTTTGTGACAATGCATGAAATGAAACCATGCAGATTACAGTCGCCGCAAATGATCGTTTAATTTTCATAATGAGGGGCCATCTTAATTGATACGTCTTTTAGTCATGAATAATCATTTGCATTTGGTAAATTTGCAGAGGGACAATTTATATGTTGATATTATGGTGATGCCTCTCCTCGGATTCCTCAGACTGATTAAATCGAGTGTGTGTCATTATTCCATTAAATTAAGAGGAATTGGCAAGGGAATCCGTGAAAGTCAACAAGTATTAGATTAAACAGGTGAAAAGGAGAGGCAACACTGCTGGCTGTGAGGACAGGGGTGAGGTTTCTGATGCTCCAACACACTGGAATTTGAGGGCATTTACATCCACATCAGATGGCCAGAGTAGGAATTACAACTCCCTCCCCCCAAATCCAGGGTGGCATAATATTGGGGACAAATGGCTTTGCAGGTGTTTCTAATTAGTCATGGGTGTGTTCCTATAACCACTTCCTTAATATAAAATGAGACCAGTTTCAGGATCTAGTCTTGATTCTAAGCTTTTGATTGCCTCTGGAATCAGTTACTGGCAGTTCTCAACATGACAACCAGAGTTGTGTCAAGCCAAGGAAGCCATTATGAGGCTGGCAAACAGTCAGAGAACATCGTTAAGAAGACAAGAGCCCTGGTGAGCTCAGTAAATCGCGAAGGGCCTAGTTGGCTAAGGAAGGCCGACAGTTGGAGACCAAAGAATTCTCGCCATAATGAAGAAAAAGCCACAAACACTAGTCCGGCAGATCAAAACTGAGGCCTAATTGTCAATACATTTTTTTAAAGTGGGTTCATACATACAGCCTTGGGCTACATCAACAAAGAGGCCATTTTGGAGTTTCATATTTCCTTGCTTTAGACCAGGGGTCTCCAATCTTATCCAGAAAGGGCCGGTGTGTGTGCAGGTTGTTGTTTTAGCACAGGACTAAGACAGCTGATTCTACTCATCTAGGTCTTGATTAAAGACCACGATTAGTTCATTAGTATAATCAGGTGTGTTACTGCTGGGTTAAAACAAAAACCTGCACCCACGCCGGCCCTTTTAGGATAAGATTGGAGACCCCTGCTTTAGACCATGAACCAACCAATGCCTTATAGCACATGTCTCTGTGCCATTAGGCAGCGGACAACACAAGTTCAAGAAGCTTGCACTTTTTTTTTTTTTTTTGTGTTCTCACAAAAGCATGTCTTCCCCTGTCCCTGCCCCTGCCCCCATCCCCTCTTGCTGCACCAAGATTCAGCTTTCATCTGACCAACGTGCTCGTTTTGACATAGCTTTGTTAAAACTAACAAGTGTGCAACTTGAAATAAGCTCATATAAAAACCATTTGCTGGTGGCTCGAGACGTATAGAGGTATATTCTGTGTGTATCGATACATTAATGTGAGTCATGTCAATCTGTCCATTTCCAAGCTAATTGCATCCAACACTGAGGTTAATGTAAAATCGGTGCAGGTTTACGAATCAATGAACTCTCTGATGTCAAAGCTGAATTGAATGCAGTGGTCAATACACCCGCATAGCTGGAATGTGGAACATATTTTCTGCTTTCTAAATGAAATGGGTGTTTCCTGCATCAATACACCCTCTACACTCTACAAAAATAAAGTGAAATAGAGGTACATTTTTGTTCTTCAAGAATCAAAACTTCCCAAAATTAACCCTGAAATTGCAGCAATATTCTCTTTGGGTACAAATGAGTACATTTTACAAGCAACAAAAAAAAAATATATATATATATATATATATGTACGAATGAATTCCATATTGCTGGCAAGGGGTACAATATTATGTACCAATAGGGAGCAGCCCCAGCGACAAGCATTTGTACCTTTTTAGGCACATATCGTTCCTTTATTTCTGACCAGTCACTGCGAGGTATACCAGTATATTTCAGCATCACGTGAGGAAGGGCATCCGTCTCCCTCCCGACAGGGATTGGCTCCTCAGACCCATGAGCCAGTGAGACCGAGTGCATCATGGAGCCCGCTCCATTTAACAGCAGGGCTCAAGATGACCATGCAAGCAGGCCGATTTCCATCGACCAGACAGTGAAACGGAGGTATAAAAAATAAAAATAAAAAATGAATTAAAAAAAAAAAAGCCTCTCTTGAAGGAGACACTTTACAAGCGATTACTGTCAAACGCTTGTAAATGTTCAATGTTCCCCCCCGCTCGTTTTGCTCAAAGTGATCTGACAAAGTCAGTACGCTTCTCCAAACGCTGATCAGAGGAGCGCTCCTAAAAACGACGGACACTTCCAGCGGGCGTCTGGCACTTTCCGTTCACCCGACTGAGCCGGGCGCCTCACGGTGGGCCTGAGGAAACATCCCCCATGTTGTTTTTAATGTTGTTCTGGTGCCTTAGGATTCACAAAATGACCCCTTAACCAATCATTCACTCGCACACAGAGACACAGAGACACAGAGACACAGAGACACAGAGACACAGAGACACAGAGACACAGAGACACACACAGAGAGACACACACAGAGAGACACACACAGAGAGACACACACAGAGAGACACACACACACACACACACACACACACACACACACATACATACACACTTTAGCGGCACTTCTCTATGTAAGGTATTGCAGTCTTCACTAACTTTATTCGGGGGATGCCGGGGGCGACATTGGCTCAGGCGGTAAGAACAGTCGTCTCATTGGCTCAGGCGGAAAGAGCAGTCATCTGGCAGACAAATGGTTGCCAGTTCGATCCCACCCTGGGTGTGTCGAAGTGTCCCTGAGCAAGACACCTAACCCCCAATGAATGGGTGAATGAGAAGCATCAACTATACAGCGGCTTTGGATAAAGGCACCATTTACCATCTATTCAACTAGCAAGAGTGACCAAGTGACCAAGTGACCAAGTCATCACTGAATCTCACTGACTGAGTGTCACGGTAACATACAAAGAGGTACTGCAGTGTTTCGGCCTCCGTGCCCCGTTAAAATAACTGCCTGAACAGCCACTCGAGCGTCCCCTTATAAACTATACAGCTGTGGTCTCCTTCCGCAGCCGGTGGGGGAATAAATCTGCCCATCTCTGCTCCCGAAAATAATTCTCTAGAGCCTGTTTCAGAGTTAGACTCGGAGTTCCCGTTCAGCGGAGTTTTAGCAAGACGTTTCCGTCACTCGGACTTCGGCCTCGTGGTAGTGAGCTTGTCTCCATTTCAAATCACTTTAAATCCGCTATCTACATACGTAGCTACATTGAATAACACTGATATATACTCAGTGAGAATACTTCTGCTGCTGTGGCCTATCCACTGAGAGTTACGATGCGTTGTGTGTTCAGAGATGCTCTTCTGCATACCACTGTTGTAATGTGTGGTTATTTGCACCACTCTTTGCTAACTCAAGAAAGTAGTGTGTGTGTGAAAATCTCAGGAGATCAGCAGTTTGAGATACTCAAACCACCCAGTCTGCCACCAACAATCATTCCACAGTCTAAGTCACTTCGATCACATTTCTTCCCCATTCTGATGGTTGATGTGAACATTAACTGAAGCTCCTGACCCGTATCTATATTATTGTATGCATTGCACTGCTGCCACACAATTGGCTGATTAGATAATCACATGAATAAGCAGGTGTAATAAAGTAAAAATTTTCCTAATAAAGCACTGTGTATATCACAGAATAACTGGCTCTACTTCAGGGATCAACTTAATGACTGAGAAGAGTTAGCCAGTCATCTTTGTCAATACCGGTCATATTTCTGTTTTATATTATACATTTTTTATTTCAATAAACTGTCAGTGCTGATCAGTACCTACCATACTTTTATTTTTAAGGAACAGTTTTCAGTGGTGCGAGTGCAGGAACGGGATAAGTGTTTTACAATGTGCTTTCTGGCCCCGGTGGCCTCACCTTGAATGAAATCGTGGCATTTCTGCCTGGTGCCTTGTTTACTATTCAACAGCATGATGTTGAAGGACATCTTCGCCATGAAAGCAAAACGTTATGCCGTGACCACTGCGGAATGGATCAATACAGACACTCTCTAAGCGTTTCAAATCATTCTCAGTCTCCCTGACCTATATCACAAATCCCATAACATCCACACGATTCATTTCTCCCGACTTCATCTGTCAGTCGCACCAAACTCCATTTACATTATATTTCAGTTACCTTAACAGCAATCTTAATCTTCATTAGAGTTCCTTTTAGATGGAGTACCAAGGCTATGTTGAGGGGTGCCAGCGCGGCTTATCAAACCAGCATATGGACAGATATAGATATAGATATAGATATTATATACATATACACATATAGATATAGATATATGGGGTAATTTTCTTAATTGATTCTTAATTGACAATGTGTGTCAACATAAAGACAATCACATGATTACAAATAACCTTTTAGTGATAATCCTTATTACTATTAGACCACTTTTCTGAATTAAGTGCTTACTAGGAGTCTTTCCCTGTCTCTCTCCAGCAGACAGACGGCCTTTGACCTTAATGTCTCTGCTTCTCCTGGAAGGGGGTAGCTAGCACATTCTGGTCTTACAGCAAGGTCAACAAGGGGTATTCAGAAGACAAAATACTGAAATGTTAGTGACCAGCTTCATGTTGTTTTGTTTTGGTAAAGCCCCCCCTTCTGGAAAAGTGTGTATGAGAGTCCTACTGTGTCTGATTCAAATCAGAAAGCCGGTAAGCCTTGTCACTTTCTGTTTCATCAGACGATGCTCACCTGTGAAATGTGTGTATATATATATATATATATATATATAGACCAATAAGGGACAATCCTCCCTGGAGCAATGAGGGGGTTAGGGCCTTGCTGGAGGGCCCAACAGCCCTACACTGGGGTTTGAACCACCAACCTTCTGGGTCCAAGTCATGTACCTTAGCCACTAGGCTTCTGGCTGCCCTACAATCTTACCACGCTGTATTGTAGCTGACCGCCTTTGTGGGAGCTCACTTTCAATAGCCCCTGTGCAGGTACACAACATTTGTGCAGTCATATTCACCTTTTTGCACTCTGAACCCCATCCAACTGCCCCCTCCCACCTCTGAAATCAGCTGGTGAAACTTCTCACCACAGAGGAGGGTCTCATCAGCCCATACGGACTGGAAAGAGAATTTGCCAAAAACATGGAATAACAGGACTTATGTCCCTGAGTGCACCAAAAAAGTAAACAAATAAATTTAAAAAAACACCTTCCGATTCACAGGTCCAGAACACAAGCCAGGTAGGCTACCCTTAACCTAGAACACATTTACCTTGCTTAAACAATCAGCTCTGAAGAGCTCAGTCACAAAAAAAAAAAAAAAAAAAAAGGACCAGAGAAGACTTCTCAGCTAATTATAATACTCAATATTTCTGTTGTTTTTGTTAAGTGAGCGAGCCCATACCACTACAACAGCTTGGCACAAGCGCTGTTAATTTATAACCCTCCACTGGAGGCACAGTAAATATTCTTCATGAGAGAGGAGACTGTCACCACAGCACAGCACTTAATCCAGAACAACCCCATTCCTGTCAACAACTAATGCGGAGGTGTATATCAGCGCTGGCACGCGGGCCGGGAAACAGGGGGACGGTGTGCGGGGCCCGTCGGAGAGCAGCAAAGTGCCCCGAAATGGGCTCCGGCCGCAGGGGGGGCCAGGGTCCCGTCTCGGCAGGGCAGGTAATGGAGCACACCACTCAACGGAAACGTCCGGAAAAAAACACCGTAAACACCGGCCCCCCGTCTGGCTGCCAGAGCGCTCCCCGCTCAAGGTTAACGGGAACGCACGTTTAAAAATGGCTCACGTTATCCGTTACCCGTGGTCGTGGAGATCCTTAACCAGGGAGACGGACTCGACTCGCCATTTTTATACTTAATCCCAGACCGCGGGGGCTAATCTCTGAGGTGATGTGGGTGAATTAATGTGAGATAAAAAAAAAAAAAAAACTGAGATATTACAGAGATTAGGCAGGATCCAGGTTTGATTTATTTAGGAAAGTGGCTAAGGGACATGACTGGGACCGGAAGGTTGGTGGTTCAAGCCGATAAGATCCACGCAGCTGTTGGTTCTTGGCCAAGGCCTTTAACCCCACATTGCTCCAGGGGAATTGTCCCTGCTAAGACTAATCAAGTGTAAATTGCTTTGGATATAATAATCAGCTAAATACCAAATTAATTATTATTATTATTAAAGAAGCAGGGTTTGCCATGATGCCAAAGTGCAAGCTAAATGGTCATCTGGGTAATGACCAGGGAAACGGCCATCTTATGACACAGACTGAAAACCCACCTTCTCTTCCAGCACAGCCCCATCGCACAGCCATCCCTCACACCCACGGAGCTTCTGGAACGTTTACGGCCCAAGGCTAGATTTTTACGGCTGGATCTTTCTCCTCTTCCGGCGCGTGGATTGTTAAGAATGTAGTAAACTGTGTTCATTTAGAATGAGTAATTTGGTTCTTGGTTAGCATAATTCACTCGCACAAGTGTTTCAGTGAGGTTTATACCTGTGGCCGGGGTATATTGTAACACGATTGCTCTCATTAAATCAGGTGAACGCACTTATGTTTCTCCTGTAGTAAGCAGAATAGGGTAAGAGCATCTGCTCAAGCAATAGATAATGCAGGGTGAAAATGGCCACGTCAGTCCTTGCAAGAAAAATTTTAATTAGCCATTTTATATTGTGCCGATGCACCAGGCCAAACCATTTCCGTGCTCCTGACCTGCCGCAGTGTATGGGAAAGTGATGGGATCAGAGACTCTCACAGCCACTGATATTTTTAAAAGAGCCCTCAATCTTCAAAACATGAATCTCTCCATGGACGTTAAGGGTCACAGCGCGAATAACGGCCCTTTTGTAAGCCGCTGACATCCACCGCTTTTAAAAATGCAGCACTTGGCAATGCGTCGATATGAATAATTCCCTACATTTGTTTATTTTTAATACAGAAGCCTTTAGTAGCTTGAAGCCTTTGCATCCCATTAGAAATTGTTGGTTTCTGCATGTCAAAAAATAAGGCCACTGCAGTAATTAATTCAAGAGTATTATCTAGGACTGATTTTTTTTTTTTTTTAGAACAACACAAACAAACAGATGCAGCGTATCGTATGTGTGTGTGTGTGTGTGTGTGTGTTCTCTGAAGTTATTTAATTCCCCTTTGTGCCTGAGGAATAGAAGAGAAATAAAGGGAAATAAAATGATCTATACCACTTGGGAATCTCTTCCGCTACCCAACAGTCCCTGGATTTATATGGCATATTGACAAATTTGTGTATTTTACAAGTCTCTGTGTGGCATTTCTATTATGTTTGTTTTCTCCTTCGTCTTCCATTGTTTTCTGGGAATGTTTCCTGATCACCCTTCCCTGGGGATCTAGAGAGAACAACCCCCCCACACCACCACCCCACCACACCACCCCCAATCCCAGCAAACAGGCAATGGGTGTGTTTTTTCCCCCACCTCAACAATTCCCCCTTTACCATTGTTTTGGTCATATTTTATCACAAAAAACATTTAGCCAAAAACAAGTAGTGCTCAAACAACAAATAACAAAGCAACCCATTTAAAAAAAAAAATGAGTTCTCTTTAAATTCTGCAGAACTGACTTGTAGACAGTGACACAATTCAGGTTAACCACAGGCCAGTTTGTGAAGTTGTCACAATCACCAACATTAAACAAGGGCACAAGGCCACCTGAGGACAACGTGGCCCTCAAGGACTGAAGTTTGACACCCCTGAGCTGAACAGTTTGTAAAGAAAAGGAAGGCCCACACACTAATGTCAAAAGATAAAAAAGAAACGTATACAGGTTAGAGTTCCCAAAATGGTGGCCAAAAGTCAGGTGAGCGTTCCCAAAATGGTGGCCAAAATTCAGGCTAGTTTTCCCATTTCTGCATGAACAAATGCTTCATTCACTGAGATATTGAGGTCTGGAAGCCGCTTGGCACCAACAGTTTGCAGTGTTTTAAGTATTTGCAGTGTTTTGAATGTGGCTATTTGTTAAAATGTCCAAAGCTTTTCTCAGTCTAGAGATGACAGTCAAATAACAAGGTATCACCACTTTCAAATGTCCTTCCCAAAATCCTTCCTTTTGATACAGTAATTTTAAAAGCAGCTTTACTGGGGAAATTGTGTGAAAAGAGAGACGCAATTCTCTTTTTCAGGGGGAAAACATGTTTATGGAAATAGCCACAGCTTCTCAGGGTAACCGGTATGGAGTTTGGATAATAATAACAATCACGGATCAACTGACAGATCGGAATGGTGTCTGCAGTAAACCAATGTCACCACAAAGTGGGAGAGATCACTTCCATTTTGGACGGCTATAAAGGGAAGTGGAAACCATATGCCGAGGCAGTCTGTAGCCTAGCGGCTGAAGTCCATGATGGGGAGCTGGACGGTTGGTGGTTCAAGCCCTGGTATAGCCACGGTAAGAGCCGCACAGCTGTTAACCCTACATTGCTCCAGGGGGTTAGGGTTAGGGATTGTCCTTTGCTTAGTCTAATCAACTGCAACGGGCTTTGGATCAGCAGCAGTGCAATGCAAACAATCATGTACATACGGGTCAGGAGCTTCAGGTAATGTTCACCTCAAGCATCAGAAAATGAGATCCAAGTGACTTTGACTGTGGAATGATTGTTGGTGCCAGACAGGGTGGTTTGAGTATCTCAGAAACCGCTGATCTTCGGGGATTTGCAGGGACAACAGTCTCTAGAGTGTGCAGAGAATGGAGTGGAAAAACAAAAAACATCCAGTGAGCAGCCGTTCTGCAGGCAGAAATGCCTTGTTAATGAGAGACGTCAGAGAAGGGCCAGACTGGTCAAAGCTGACAGGAAGGTGACAGTCATGCAAATAACCACACATTACAACAGTGGTATGCAGAAGGGCATCTCTGAACTCACAATACGACAAAACTCTAAGTGGACAGGCTACAACAGCAGAAGACTTAAGTCTAAAAAAATAAGTCTTATAAATACCTAAAAGTGCTCACTGAGTGTATAGTTTTTGTGTCTCAAATGTCTTTTAAGCATCTTTTGCATTTAAATGGTAAATGGTTGGAATTTATAGAGCCTTTATCCAAAGCGCTGTACAATTGATGCTTCTCATTCATACACACACTCACACACCAACGGCGATTGGCTGCCATGCAA
This sequence comes from Conger conger, assembly GCF_963514075.1. Taxonomy (NCBI): domain Eukaryota; kingdom Metazoa; phylum Chordata; class Actinopteri; order Anguilliformes; family Congridae; genus Conger; species Conger conger. The sequence continues at coordinate 47,796,093 of NC_083769.1, read as the reverse complement.
GGTACCAACCAACCAGCATTTACACCTGCATTTTTAAGTAGATAATCACTGGATACTATCCTGATATTGAAGACGTATGAAATTACCTGGGCCACATTCAAAAAACGTTTTGCTACGGACAAGGTTTTGCTACGGTTTCTGGGTTGCGTTTCCTCCCAATGTTTTGCAACAGGCTTTGAGCAGTGTGTGACAGGTGTAGCCTGAATCAATAATGACGTAGGACTATTCTTTAAGCCTTCTCAGATGCCGGGGGCGACATGGCTCAGGCAGTAAGAGCAGTCGTCCAGCAGTCGGAGGGTTGCCCGGGCTGTGTCGAAGTGTCCCTGAGCAAGACACCTAACCTCCAAATGCTCCTGACGAGCTGGTCGGCGCCTTGCATGGCAGCCAATCGCCGTCAGTGTGCGAGTGCGAGTGTGTGTATGAATGGGTGAATGGAGAAGCATCAATTGTGCAGCGCTTTGGATAAAGGCGCTATCTAAATGCCAACCATTTACCATTTACTATGCCACAGGAGCAGACCATACCTACGTCAGTCAGTCAAGTCCGCCCACGGTTTGAATCGGGACGTTCGACACGCCACCGTTTCGGCTTAAATAAAAGGTTTCCCTACACGTCGCGAGGCTGAGACCGGCCCGGGAGTAAAGTGGGTCACAGTCAGCAGGCAGCGGAAGCTCCGGCCGGACGTCAGTCACAGCCGTGCCAGTGTCACAGTCATCGATGTGCCAGATGTCACGCCGCCTCCTCCTGCCCGCGTGCGACACGCGAGCGCCGGTCAGCGTCCAGGGGACGGGCCATCAATTACCCACCAACTGGACAGGGCGGCCAGGAGCAGCCAGGTGCATATGAAATATTAATCAGTTCGATATATATAAACATGTATTCATAGGCGCATGTGGAAATGGCAGAGTAAACTGAATCCAAGTCTGCCGCTTCCATTTTCGGGCCAGACAGACCGATGCTCCATCAGTGTGGTTCTGCGCAGGTTAGGCTAAGGCAGGGGTCGGCAACCCTGGTCCTGGAGAGCCGCAGGGTGTGCTGGCTTTCGTTGTTGCTTGGCATTAATTGGATCAATGAAAGCCGTTGATTACACGGTTAACTCACCTCACCTGGTTTCTTGGGTCTGAGTCGCTTGCTTATTTTAAGGTGGAGACGAAAGCCAGCGCACACCCTGCGGCTCTCCAGGACCAGGGTTGCCGACCCCTGGGCTAAGGCATGTTTGCAGGGATGCACTGCAAAAAAGTCTTCCGGAACAGTCCGGAACAGTCGGGACAGTCTTCACAACACAACTTGTAGTCTTGTGATAACGCTTCACAAGTGAAATTATCATTACATTGGAAAATCCTGAAATGATTCAACTGAGTCTTACTTCACTGGCAATATTTCCATCGTATTTTGCAAAAAGTAAAGTAAAATAATATTTTTCAATTAAAACGTGTACTATATTTTTCAAAAGAAGACTACATTTTCTTTTTCTTTTTTTTTTTTCCAGTACACACTGAGAAATTGCAGTGAAAGAGAGTTAGACGGATACACATTTTTAGGGCACCTGGGAATACTGATAAAAACATTGAGCATGACTAAATTCACAACAAGGTTAAAACCCATTTAATTAAATTTCAATACATTTGTTTTAATCCATTTAACTTTTTCAGTTAGCCTTGTTCTGCTGCAAACTAGTTCTTATGAACAGGTTGTATTTAAAGTTTTAGGTTCAGGTGATAGAACTGCACTTCAGTAGGCTACTACCCAGACTATGAAAACACAAAAGACACAGAACTATAACCCCGTTTCCTCCACACAGCGTATGTGACAAGGGTAAGAAAACCTGACACAAATACACAAGAGCAGAGAGAAATCTGCACTCGTCTCTGCCTCTGCCAGATCCTGAGAAAGAAATGCAGTTTCATTCCCCACCTCATCCCAGCAAATTTACATTTATCACATTTAAATTTAATTAAATACAACAACTTCTGTATTTGTCCGAAACAACAGAAGGGATGAAGTAGATATTGAACTCTCTTAACAGCTCCTCCTTTAACAAGCTTGTTCTTGCGTTATTTTTCTCAGTTTTAACTCATTAAATAATGAACGTTGTACTTGTATAAAAACATTACTGTGCATATTGTATAAATAAAATGTTTGAGTGTGCAATAGAGCATCACATATTATAGTTTTAAGAAGATACAAACAGTTTAAATAAACCTCTGTATTCTGTATTTGATATTTTGTATGCACCTATAACAATATCCCGAGCATTGGGAAAAGCCACAGTGCGTCACCTGCGATTAAATTCACGGTGAAGATTTGAGAAGACGTGAACAAGTTCAGCGATTCATCTGTTCAGTGCCGTTAGTTGATCATGTGCTGCCTACAGACCAGCTGCTTTAGCCTAGCTCAGTGGATGTTGACACTACTGTGTAGTACAGTGCCTTTCTCTGCCAAGTTGATTTGACTATGGGAGAAGCAAATCACTTTGCGCTGCATTCGATAGTATGAAAAGTGCAATATAAATAAAGTTTTGATTGATTGATTGATTGAAGTGCAGAGTTGGCGGGCCGCAGGGTAGGTTTCTGCAGCCCACACGCTGAACAAGTTGGTCTGTGGCTGAAATGGCGGCGGCCATCTTCTCCGGCCGGCGGCCATCTTCTCACGCCGGCGGCCATCTTCTCCGGCCAGCGGCCATCTTCTCACTCCGGCGGCCATCTTCTCCAGCCGGCGGCCATCTTCTCACTCCGGCGGCCATCTTCTCACGCCGGCGGCCATCTTCTCATGCCGGCGGCCATCTTCTCCGGCCAGCGGCCATCTTCTCACGCCGGCGGCCATCTTCTCACGCCGGCGGCCATCTTCTCACGCCGGCGGCCATCTTCTCCGGCCAGCGGCCATCTTCTCACTCCGGCGGCCATCTTCTCACGCCGGCGGCCATCTTCTCACGCCGGCGGCCATCTTCTCACGCCGGCGGCCATCTTCTCACGCCGGCGGCCATCTTCTCACGCCGGCGGCCATCTTCTCACGCCGGCGGCCATCTTCTCCGGCCGGCGGCCATCTTCTCCGGCCGGCGGCCATCTTCTCCGGCCGGCGGCCATCTTCTCCGGCCGGCGGTAACGGCTCCAGCCGCGGAGGGGTCATCAGCGTCAGGCTCTTTTAATCTCCCACTCTGTAATGGGAGCGAAAGAGAAGCCTCCAACGCCCGCCGGGCACAGAGCGGGCACGCGTAACGATGACAGGCGAACGTCCGTCCGCCCCCGCTTCCTCACGGCCGGTCCCAAACACCAATTTGGGATCGCATAAAGGGGTCGGGGAGGCGCTGAACGAATCGGGCAACCGCACACGCACGGCTAAAGACAGAGCTGTTATTCATTCACAAAATCACCCACACCGCCGGGGATGGTTCTGAGCATTTACCGCTTGTTAAGCCACATATTTGATGTTTGAGCGTGTGTGTGTGTGTGTGTGTGTGTGTGTGTGTGCTTCCTGCTGTTGTTGTGAGTATGCTCAGAGAAATATCTTCATCTGTATTTACTGCTTGCGTGAGGGGTCATGGGCAAGAAGGCACTTGACACAGTGTGCAATTTAACTCAGTTAAATCTCTCTTCTGTCATTTATGTACAGCGCAAGTCTAAGTGTTTGGACAGCGGCACAATTTCTGTTCCATGTCTGAGTTTTTTTTTCCCCTTATTTCTCAGCCTCATAATGGCTTCTTTGACGGTCATTGTGACTCAGCACCTCAGGGTGACAAACGGCAATAACAGACTAGAAAAGCTCATCAAAAGCCTTGAATCAAGGCTAGATACAAAGCTCCCATATCTGCACTGAGGGAAACGATTGAATACACGGGACTACTCAGAAACATCAGAGAAGCAAACTGTCCAATTACTTTTGATCCCCTAAAATGGGGGGAGGGGGGACTATGTATAAAAAAGGTATGCCCAATATGGATGTACATAGCCTCAAATTCAATTGGGGACCGTCACCTTTTAACCTCATATTTACGGTTTCATTTCTGCTGTCCCTTTTGGATCAAAGCTAAAATAAACACAAACATTTTTTTTTGTTTGGGGGATATTGAGTGTTCCGTTACCCCGCACTTCCGCAAATATCAGGAATCAGAAGCCAGAGCACGGTTGGGAATGGAGTGATCCAGCGATGACTCGCCCTCCCCCCCGCTCATGAATCATCGCAGCCACGGACACGCAAGACGAAACGCTACTCGAAAGGAAAGCGAGACAATATATCAAGCGTCAGACAGCACTTTCAACTACTCCACAGTCTTTTTCCATTAAGAGGCCATAATAAATAAAACCCACCCAAAGTCTGACAAAAATCTGCTTTTCAAAAAATTTTATTCTCCCATTATATTCTCCATCTTTCCTCATTAAGTATCTGTAAAACGATGGCACGCTGCTCACTGAAAACATTATCCCCGTTTAATGCACTAGTTTTTATGCATTTATTCGGTTCTCAAACCCAACCTGATAAACGCAATCCGGACTCCAAACGGACATATCAATGCAATGCGTTGACAGTTTCGGTAAACAGCTCCGCAGTATGTCTTGCTGCCTCCTTGACAACACTGTAAACCAAGAATAAACCTAAGGATATCTGGAACGATGCCAGACCTTTAATCTTTTGTGTGAGGCCCAGCTATCATAGTAGGTCGTCATATCAGAGCGGAAGACTGTATATCTTTTTGATGGTCAAATCGCGATGAGAAAACAAGATGGCGGACCTCCACTGCCACGGAGTCGTAAATCCAAAGTTTGGCAATTATCATCTAGGACCAGGATCTGCACCCCATGCCATCGTTTCGAAACATTTTGTAAAACCCCACAGTTTTAGCATATTTTAGATTTAGTTGTGGTTTTGTGCGTATAGTAAGTGACTTGTGCAGATATAGTTTCAAAATGCAAGACAATACAGCAAGCGACTCGATTTCACTCACCCGCCTTTCCGAGAAAAGATCCATAAAGCAAAAGAAACGCTTTGGGTAATGTCTCAAATATATTCTAGCACTTCACATCATTCACAGTATGACGCAACTCATTTCTTTTTATGATAAAGAGAAGAAAAAAAAAAAACTGATATTATTTGCCAATACAGTTATCTAATTGTAACAAAGACAAAGAAGACTGGCATAATCAATTCCCTGAGGGGGAACTAGCAAATTCATTATTCATCAAAGACGACTGCGATAATCCGCTCCTTCTGAAAGATACATTCATTCTGATCACCCACCAGAGATGCTCCGTTTTTTTGTCAGAAGTAATTAGGCAGCTCATTCAAGTTATAACCGCACACACCACCGCAGCGCTAACAGCACGTGTAATGCTCTATAAACGTCCTCAGGCCGGCGGCGTCCGCATCGTTCGGACGTCTTCTCTGACGCGAAGAGCATCGTGAAGGACATGGTGTTTGACAGCAGACGTACGGCGAGCACGGCGTCCGTGTCCGCATACGGCGTGGAACTCACCGAGCGCCATGTCGGAGATGCTTCATTGTTTATATTATAAGTCATCTGTGAGGGGTAAAAATAAACTCGGGGGAAAATAAAGGAGTTGGATTTTTCTGCTGGAGGACGCCAAAGCCTTAATGCAAGTTCTTCTCGCAATTATAATCAGATGCACAATTTACTGGTTTAATTACTTGGATATCATGGTATAACGAATCCATACCGAGACTTATATATGCATATATACACTCATTACTATTATACCACACCGTACAACATTATAAATGAATTTAATATAGAGCACAGGTACACGGCTAAGGCAAGCACACAAATTATCAGAATAACCTCATAACCCTATGCCCACTGGACCACTGAAACACGTCATATGGGCAGTGTTGGGGTTGGGTTCATTATTTCCTCCGTTCTTCTTCCACGAAGGCTGAAGTGTAAATTAGCCTTTACTCACACGTGTCGTTTTTTGTACTTAGCAAGGAGGCCACGTGTGTTACGCACTTCCGTTCGTTTCCGTGAGGGTTCGAGGGGGCGTGGAGACTGCAGCGTGCGGAGGATTTGCCGTTTAATGACTTGTGCCCAGTTGTGGTGGCAACAAACATAACAAACCTAATTTTCTCTGCATTAAATTATGTCGGCTGCTGCTAGCACGTGATACCAACAGGTGGTTAAAACACATTCTAATTTATACTATAATATTTTCTGTTCTACTATAGATATACTCTAAAAATGGACCAATAGTAATAATGTGCAATGACGCAGAGCTTACATGGGGATGTTTTCTTCCCTGTCACCATGGCGATTCTCCACATGGGAAGACTCTTTGGACTTTTGAATGTGATGAATTGTGGGATAAAGCTCAAAACAGTGGCACAGAGGTAAGGCAGAATAAAGTGGGGGGATACGTGCATTGCATGTGGGCTGACTGCATTGGCTCAGGCGGTAAGAGCAGCCGTCTGGCAGTGGGATGGTTGCCGGTTCGATCCCACCCTGGGTGTGTTGAAGTGTCCCTGAGCAAGACACCTAGGCCCCAATTGCTCCTGACGAGCTGGTTGGTGCCTTGCATGGCAGCCAATCGCCGTCGGTGTGTGAGTGTGTGAATGAGAAGCATCAATTGTACAGCGCTTTGGATAAAGGCCATATATAAATGCCAGCCATTTACCATTTTTCAGACGAGGCACTCATGCACACTTACTCCTGCAGTGTGAATGCACACTTAACTAGACAAAGCCAAACGTGGGTACAGGACAGGCCCATAGTTAAACCACGGAGAATATTCAAGGAGAAAAGTACAACAAAACATACACAAACAATAATTATAACAGATTAAGGTGTGATTGGACACAAAATGTCTGGTTTGCAAACATATTCTCCAACTTCAGTCTAATGGTCCTACCATGTCAGCCAGAATAAATCTTCATTTAATCTGCTAAATGCAGATTAAATCAATTCTTTCAACAATGTACATTTCTCAGTCACTCACGTCTCATATTGCTGTTAGCGGTTTCATGACATTCCCTCATTGGTACATATAATATAGTTTCATGGAGTTGAATAAAATAATGAGAAAGACCTAGTCCTAGAGCAAGGCCTAATTATTCAAAATGGCAGCCGGCACGTTCACATAAATTCACCATATGACCTATGGCAGTTTCTAGCATCAGAGAATTTAGTACGAACAGACTTTATGTTCCTGATGTACAACCAAGACTGCATTACTCAAGAGAGAACTCTGTTAGACATTTAGCTATATTACCAGTGTAACCCCTACACACTTAAACGTAAACATAAACTTATCTGCAAACCAACCCAATGCCTAGCACAAATTACCTAATTTATCTAAGCATGAACTGTCTGCAAGAGCATACTCTAGTGTATTGAGTATGAAATATTAATTTTGTTACACTGCCTTTAAATGTATGGTCTGTGTGTGTGTGTGTGCGCACATATGCGGGGGTACCTGTGTGTGTGTGTGTGTGTGTGTGTGTGTGTGTGTGTGTGTGTGTGTGGGTGGCTGCATGCGTGTGCCCATACGTACGGGTACCTGTGCGTGCGTGCGTGCGTGCGTGCGTGCGTGCGTGCGTGCGTGCTGGGGGGGGGGGGGGCGGTGTATAAGGGAGGTAATAAGTACCAGGTCAGCAGTTTACGTTTGTTCCGCTCCACGGTTTCCACTCTCATGTCCATGAGCTTCTGGGAAATCCAGCGCCGACCGGTCTGTGAATTTCCCATCAAACTGCAGCTGCTCATCCAACACAGACAGGGAGCAGATGCCCGAACTGGCTCTACCCAGAGTTACAGTCTGTGGGCATGATTCATACAGCTGTACTTCTTATTACAGACCTTGAACCGCACTGCCATTTTCACACAGCTCACAACCAATTCTGTCCTTGTCTCGGGTGTGGGGGAAGGGGGGAATAGGCATTTCAGAATCCAATCTTTCACAATAGTTTAGAACAGAACCGGACGACCCGTACTCTCGTGTGAGGAGAAAAGGTTGTGTGGAAGGAACAGTCGTGAGCGTTTTTTTTAAACGAGAACCCATTTACTCCTGAACAATGCAGATCCAGGAGCAACAAAATGGGGGATTAGGGCATTGGTGTCATCACTTTCCACAAAGGAAAGAACCCACAGAGGACCTCTCCACCAATCATGGCGTACGTTGGTAACAAGTCGAACAAGCCCGATGGCGATTGGTGGATCTGGATACATCCTGCCGATGATAGCTTCTGCAATAAAGCCCTCCTGGAACCATAGCCACAGAGAATGCCTAAAAACCAAAGTGACCTCTGATTGGTGGATCTCTACTCTCCATCAACCTGTTGGATGAACATGGATGAGGCCAACGTCCCCCCCCCCCCCCCCCCCCCGCCAAGAGCATTATCCCATTTTTTAAACTCATATTAATTATCTCTCTTCGTCATAACCGGCAGGCATAACGAGGCATGGACTTGTGTGTGTTGTAACAGCAGATCTTGGGAAGCGAGCTGGGGGAGAGAAGCAACCTTGGTTTTGAAGCACAGCCGTTTTTTCGCCAGAGGGAAGGCTGTGTGCTGTAGGCCATCCCAGACATCTGCCGGACAGGGCAACCGGGGCGGTCTTTGATCAACGCTTAACCACCAGGCGGGAGGTAAAGTACCACACACTGGGTGGGCACGGAAAGACGACACGCGTAACTGACAGCACAGAGTGTGTATAACTTTAGATTGCAAAAAATTTCACGATTCCTTGCACGAGACTTCGGGCCTCTGTCTAGACCAACATCAGCTTTGGCTTTGAAGATGTCTCCGCTTCGACTACAAAGCTTGGGAAACTATTCGGCCCGTTCATTAAGAATTCTTTCTGTGTAGAAATAATACATTCTACTATCAAAAGATCATTAACGGGGCATATAATTTAGCTGCACAATCTGTTGCCACTGACAGATGGCTATAATTTTCTTCATTTTCATATTTAGTTAAATGTAATAGCCAAAGTGGTCATTCAAAAAAAAAAAAACATGATGTAGTTTACTGAATACATATAAATATATTTATTATTATTATATTTTTTTAAATATAATTTGAGCTGTAAACTGTTTTGTACCTGTATATTACACAAACAGAACAAGGGCCAGAGAACCGGCTCAATTCAGAACAAACAAAGCAAAACGCCTGCCACCTCAACATCACATCCTGGTCGTGGGGCATAGATCATAAGACGTAAACGTGTGGGCACTCTACACAACAGACTGAGTAATTATGCCGGCCCGATGGGGTGGAACGTACAGAGAAAGACCGCGCTTCCACTCTCCCCGTGGTGAAACATGGTGGAATGAGGTCTCCACCGCAATCAGAACAGAGAACCCAGGGCCATCTCTCACAACAGACTGAACATTCACCCATTTCCAGCTGCTCCCTGGCTGACACTGAATACATTACATTACAGTTATTCAGCTGAAGCTTTTACCTAAAGCGAGTTACAGTTGATTAGACTATGCAGGGCAAAATCCACCATGAAGCAAGGTGGGGTTAAGGGGCCCAACAGCTGCACTGATCTTATTGTGGCTACACCGGGGCATGAACCAACAACTTTCCAGACCCTAGTCATGTACTTTAACCACTAGGCTACAGGCTGTTCACCCGAATAATAATACAAGTGTATTGAACTGTATGAAGTTGTTTTCATACATTAGGAGTTGCTTTCCCTGCATTATGACAAGCGGGATAATTTGCAGCTAATGAAAATGAGTCTACAGACAGAGGTAAACGTGTGTAAGTACAAGCATTGGTTCAAGGAAGGCAGTAAAAGTGAAACAGGAGTGTAGTGTTCTGTAGCTACTGCTGCAAGGCTGAATAACAGACAGAGAATTTAGCATCCTAGCCCAGGCACACGCCCCACACCTTCCAGCCCTTAGAATTACAAGGTTCTAAAAATCAGTTAGGGTCGTAAATATGTTGTTTATAGGGCACTAAATATGTGTAAAGTTTTACACCAAAATCCTGCTTAAAGGAAAGAAATGCGAAATTCAAAAAGGTCATATCTGCTTGGAGCCCACTCACTCAGGAATCTCTGAAGCTCAATATCTAAAACCACTCAGAAAGCAGATTCCAATCCAAGGTCACGGACGCTCTTCAGAATCTTTCCTGTCGTGTTGATCTGACCAAATGACCAAGACGTGACAAGATTTATGTGAGCGTGAGCGCGTGCATTTTGTTGAATGCCTGACTTACCATCCAGCCTTACTGTATGTATAAAAGATGTAGGCCCATTTTACATGCAGGGCCCCATTTCCTGGCAGTGGTGAGGTTGCAGTTGAGGTTGATAAGAATCAACATGTGTGGGGGGAAAAATATGTATTGTATTTTAAATTGATGCAAAGTGCATGCAAAAGCAGCACTAGTTCTCAAGGCGTCTGTCCAAAGACACCTTGGAAAAGCAGAGGCAGAGAGAGAGAGAGAGAAAGAGAGAAAGAAAGTGAGAGAAAAAGAGAGAGAGAGAAAAAGAGAGAGAGAGAGAAAAAGAGAGAGAGAAAAAGAGAGAAAAAGACAGAGAGACAGAGTGGACACTGCACCCAGCCACACAACGCCACGTACCCCAGGAATTCATTATTAATCAGAACGATAACACTGCGAGCCAGAGTCCACATCAAGCCCGCACATAATTCAAGTGCTGCAGCTCCGGGTCTTCAGGCCAACTTCAAAAATATGCAGAGAAATAAAGGAGGGGAAAGGTACAATCTCAAGGGCGCTGGATGCCAGAAGAGCTGATGACAATCTTTTAAGCATTAAAAAAAGACGCCATTACATCATAAACATACACTGGCGGTCCACATAAAGCAGACCTCTGAGGCAGTGACTCAGGCCAGAGAGCTTAGCCCCTGCTACACCCCTGCTACACCCCTGCTACACCCCTGCCACACCTCTGCTACACCCCTGCCACACCCCTGCCACACCTCTGCCACACCTCTGCCACACCTCTGCCACACCCCTGCTACACCCCTGCTACACCCCTGCTACACCTCTGCCACACCTCTGCCACACCCCTGCTACACCCCTGCTACACCTCTGCCACACCCCTGCTACACCCCTGCTACACCTCTGCCACACCTCTGCCACACCTCTGCCACACCCCTGCTACACCCCTGCTACACCCCTGCTACACCCCTGCTACACCTCTGCCACACCCCTGTGCAGTGGCTGCAGCTTAACTGATCGTCATGCCCATTATCCCACACGGTGCACGACGCTGGTCTCGCATACGCAGAAAAAAAGGTGAGTTATTATCATCCTGGCGGAGACGGGGCCCAGGCCCATCAGAGCAGGGAGAGAGGAGGAGGTTGTTTTCTCCCAGAGAACGTCCGATGGCCGTGGCCCTAACCCCAACCCAAAACCGGGCTTTTCAGCCGACTAAACGTTTTAGGTAGTTTTGCCTTTGTCCCCTTTCACGTGAAATTGAAAGGTTCTGGGAAGTTCCTGCAGAGTGTAGGCATTCATGAACATGATTTCAAACAGCTTTTCTTACAGTAGGTAACAGCAACACAACTACATCTTTTTTCCATTTTCCTCCTTAGAAAGAAATACTTCATTAACATCGAGCCTTCATCTAAAAATCTGTTTTTAAACTTGTTTGTGTGTTCCTGAAAATCATTTCTAATTAGAATGTCAGAAAGTATAATAAGTACTGGCAATAGAACTCAAGCCTTGTTATTTTGCTGAAAAAAAATAAAATCTTCCTTCAGCAATTCTCACGAAGCACTGATGGCCTTTCAAAGATTACCTTTGCGTTTCCGGCATCTGCATGTTGCTAGATTTCATTATGTTAGGCTTCAAAAATAAAAAAATAATTTCAGTACCTTTTAAAAAGTATTCTTTATTTACCCATTATTGGAAATTGTATTAAGATAAAATTGCTGTGAGAACAAAGAAAAAAATGTCAGGGTTGCCAGTTGTAGCTGGGCATTTAAGAAATTGCGTTAATAAGATAGAACAGCTGCAAAATATACAAGCAAGAACCGCTTCATTACTAGACGCTCACACTGCACCTGTAAACGTTAAATGTTTGGCATTTATATAGCGCCTTTATCCAAAGCGCCGGCCAATTGATGCTTCACACACACACACACACACACACACACACACACACACACACACACACACACACACACACACACACACACACACACACACACACACACACACACACACACACACACACACACACACACACACACACAGAGTGGCTGCCATGCAAGGCACCAACCAGCTCATCAGAAGCATTTAGGGGTTAGGTGTCTTGCTCAGGGACACTTCGACAGCCCGGGCGGGGGATCGAACCGGCAACCCTCCGACTGCCAGACGACTGCTCTTACCTCCTGAGCCAGTGTCGCCCCTATAGCATGTGCGGTTGAGGCCATACAGGACAGAGTAAATAACAAAATGGAGGCTGTAGCTCCACTGCAACCTTCCAAGAGCCACAAGCCAGGGCAATAGGGAAGAACAGGTAGCTGAAGATATCTATCCATCCATCTCCAATGATATTGTGGTTCCAGGTGTTAAGCTTATCGCATCCAATATCGACAGTGTTGTGGGAGCCCATATGTTTTTAAAGTTTTTCCTTCTTATTTTGCCCCAGACGGTCGAGTAGAAAACACCCTCCGCATTTAAACTTGAGCTCCTAGATGCCAACGCTATCTCCAGCCACAACAAGAGCAGCCAGTGTTACACTCACACGGCTGATTGCAACAGAAGGTCAATTTTCCTGAGGCAGTATGAACACGCGCAGTTCTGTTCTACGCGGTTGCACCTAGCTCTGCCACATCTCACAAGGTTGTGCGCATTTATCTGTGAACATCTCCTCCTGGATTTGCATCATCAGCTCCAAACCGCATCTACACGGACACAGGTTCTGTAGTTCTGACTCCGTAGTGCAGCATGTTGGATATGGAATGAAACAATGAGCCCTCATTTCAGGGCATTCACATCCACATGTTGGCTTCTATAAAAACCAAAATATTGAGCGCAACTGGTGCAGGCTGGAACAGCACCGCCATCTTGGCACATTCTCTTCTGCTCTCATCTTGTGCCACGAAAGGGGTCAGACGAAACAGACATTTTATTACAAATAAACAAATAAAAAAGATCATCCATCACTTATTAGGGTGGCCTGTAGCGTAGTGGTTAAGGTAAATGACTGGGACACGCAAGGTTTGGGGTTAGAATCCCAGTGTAGCCACAATAAGATCCGCACAGCCATTGGGCCCTTGAGCGAGGCCCTTAACGCTGCATTGCTCCAGGGGAGGACTGTCTCCTGCTTAGTCTAATCAACTGTACATCGCACTGGATAAGAGCGTCTGCCAAATGCCAATAATGTTATTATTGGATATACTGCCGTATTGACATTTTTGAGCACAGCCAGAAAATTAAAGGTGACAGCCTGCACTTTAACCTCATATTTATCGTCTCATTTCAAATCCAACGAGCTGGCGAGCAAAGCCAAAACTACAGAAACTGTGTCACTGTCCAAATACTTTCGGTCTGCACAGGATGCACCAAAACACTAACCCAAAATGCCCCTCGAGGGTTGTCCTCAGAATTCTGATATGCCAATATAATGTCTCTTACCTCTTGGAGATCCAAAGCAATTGCTGTACCAATACATTGATATAGTTTTGTAAATATGCACATTTTGTGTAATATGCACATTGACATGTGCGAGTGCAGATTGGATTTAAAGGGCGTCTTTCTTCTTTTTTTCCCACTACTGCCATTATGTGGTTTCTTTAAGCTACTTACATTGTTCAGAACAGCATTTCATGTGTATTTTCCTAGTTATGGATGTGATGCTTTGACTTGTGGAAGAACCTATGTACTTGTAAGTCTCTTTGGATTAAAAGCGTCTGCAAAATGACTAAAATGTAAATGTAATGTAAAATGTTCACTGTAAACAGCTGTTGGACACAGCATGGTCCGTTTCAGAACGTACGCTGCCATCTGCATCAGGACGTGTATTATATCGTGACGCCCATATCAAGACATATTGTATCGTGACCCGCCCCATATCAGGATAGGCACTGCATCATCATGAGGCACCTGACAACATCCAGTGCTGAGACAGCTTGGGGAGTATTAGACAGGAAATGCCAAATTTCAGATTTCAAGGGATAAGGCCTTTGTAAAGTGTATGCTACCCTTTAAGGCATTTAGACATGTTCATTCTTTCTTTCGGCCTCCGTGAGGACTACAAAATTGTTCCATCACTCTTTTTCCCTTTCTTTTTTCCTCTCTCTCTCTCTCTCTCTCTCTCAGGTGTATAAGAAAGAAATTAATGCTCTGTTAAATTTTAATTAGGAAATATTTTTTAATTAAATATGTAAAAGCAATTTCAGGGGCACTTTACGGAGAACATCAAGGATGCTTGCCAACAAAATACAAGTTAGAATATAATTTAGATAGTTCCTCCAGTTCACTACATTTTGATACACATCAAGGCCTGGATTAATTTGTTCTTTAAATTAATATTTGTCCAGCGTTGACAAGTTGGTCAAATCTGGTATCGGGTGATCTATGCAATTACATTATTTTCTTGACATAGTTCCCCCCCATTTTAGGGGACAATGCACAAGACCCCTAACAAAAGGCCTGGAGTTAGTTCTAGGTGTGGCCCTTGCATTTGTCGCCGTTGCCTCTCAACACAAGGACCAAGCAGGAGTAAAGCAGGCCACAGTGCGGCTGAGAAATCAGAATAAAGTTATCAGAGACATAGCCAAAACATTTGGGCGTCTCAAAATCAACTGGACACGAGTACACGGAGAAGTACTGGTGCACTCATCAATAGCAGATGACCTGGTAGACCACGGACAACGTTTTTACCTGTCAAAGAGATCGACAACACTCTCCAGGATGTCGGCACAGATGAGGTAAAGACAAAAACAAAGAGAAGTCCACACCAGCATAAGCTCAGAGTTCACTGCAAGGTGCAGACCACTGGTAAGCCTCAAGAACAGAACAGCCAGGTTAGAGTTTACTAAAAATGAGTTCAACAATAAAGGGTTAAGTGTTAAGACAAGTATTACCCTGTACCAATGTGACAAAAAAAGTATGGAGAACTGCTCATGATCCAAAGCATACCACCTCAGCAATGACACAAGATGGCGGCAGTGTTAATGCTTCAGCCCATATGGCTGGCACACACTTCTCTGTATTGATGATGGTATTTATTGATGATAAATACACTCAAATTAAAGCTGACATGCTATGGATATCATTTAAAAATCCAACATGCTGGTGGCCGAAGCCAAAATGTCAAAATTAGATAATACGCCTGCATGGTGATAATCCCCAAAACTGTCTTTGCTACAATCAATTCAACACATGTAATGAGTACTATATACAATATGGTCGACAATTAAGGGGAGAAACCAACACATAAAATAATGTATTAATAGGATTTTTGGTTTGGTTCACATGCTGATCACATTCCTCGCGTTTCACAGAAGACAGTCCAAGGTCAAGACACCATCAGAAACATTATCTCCTCAGACAACTTTTCTTTAAAGTGTATCTGCACCGGATTCCCAAGAAAGGCAATGTTTGCAAAGAGCCTTTTTCAAACCCCACCTAATTAAATTTGCGTTTGCTCATCTGCACGCCATAGCGCAAGATAATTCAATCTTCCATTCTGCCATGCTCCTGAAGACCACCTGGCAGAGGTTTGTTATTCCTGAGGCAATAACACAAGGCATAGATTCAATCAGGACATGTCCCCAGAATTACAAAGAAAACGCCAGCGCTACTTTTTCTATTACCAAATGCAAACAATTATTTTAAACATCGTGGGTGATCACTGTACTGAACAAAACATGTTCATGAACAAAACAAACAAGTTAAAGATGATGGGGTTTTTTTAACACCAAGCAACACTCATATTGCACTTTTTCCTTCACTGCCTTTAAAGGCATGACTGCAACATTTCAGAAATGTAGACACTATCAATGTAATTAATCTTTATTTAAACACGGTCACAAATACATAAATCCTACCAACTCATCCCCATAAGAAAGTAAATGACACACCAATTTCCATGATGACCTGTCCTGTCTATAAAATTATTAGGCAACAAAAAAAAATTGCAGTGCTCATTTCTCAACAATGAAAAAAGGAGTAAGAACACACACACACAAAAAGTTGCTGATTTTCAATCATCTAAAGTGAAAAATACAACCTACCGCCTGATGAAGGCAAACTGTCAAAATATGTCAGTGATTTTCAAATTTTAAAAAAATGTTTAATTGCCTGGAGAAGACTGTTGATTTCTCAACCACCATTATCGCCTCCTGCCACCATCTTGCATATAAAAGTTAAGATATGCTCGCTACAGCAGCTGCGGAACCACAGTAACAAAACGGTGTTTGTGTAGGGCAGCATTAAGCAACACACTCAAGTGCATACCGACGGCAATGAACCACCAGGGATTTGAACACGCAACCTCCTGTCGCTGGCGATTGCCTCCAGCAAACGCAGTTTTGTACAGGTAATGAGTTTGAGAATGCGTCACGCGCTCTTACAGGCCTGTGAGGCAAGCATCATTATCAGCGTCAGCGCCACACGGACACAATATTATTAAAAAAAAAATAAAATAAAAATAAATTTAAAAAAAACCCAGAGTCGACAGTGCAGAGGCCCTTTTCTAGAGACACTTTTAATGACATCCATTCAAAATGAACACGGAGAACGATTTAATGAAATATGAAACCCATTTAACACCAAGGAATAGTGCCGATAATTACCTGTGACGATAGGTTAATAACATTCACGGTGCAACTATAGGCTACTACATTCTGAACAGCTTCGCCAACTACAGATCAGGAAGCACATTTAACGCCTGCATTTAAGGGTGAAAATTACTCTCTGTCACAACAGACACTTATGCAGTGCAGTAGCTATGTTTTGCCATTTTGTCACATCAAGGCTCAACTTAGTTGACTACACTGTATAATATTAGGGGTCGCATACATGCGAGGCATTCGGTCAAAACAAATCAGTAAGATGCATCAATGCTGCTTTAATTAATTAACCTTTTCCCAAGGTTGCCGTTTCATTCTATGTCCCTATAATAGCCCAAGCCTAACAAAACCCCAGATAGAGGAGTACTAGGGCAAGCGTTTTAGATGCTACGGGTAATCCCCTGCCTCCTTACCGGTTTTTACTTCCGATTTCTCCACACACGGAGGCCGCAGTCAGGTAGACTCCTGGCAGACTTACTGTCGTTTTTTTTGGTTGTAGTTTATTTGTATTAGGCTATTTCATGTGGGGAAGAGAAAAAAAAATAGCCCACGGACGGACGCGAACAAAACTAAACAACAAAACAAGAACCAAACTTAGTCGTTGATGTTAGCTACAGTCGAATGGAAAACCTAGAAGCGACGGCTGCAACTTACTTCGCCGCAGAACCGGCCTCGCTTCGTCTCCTTGTCATTTTAAATCCACCCGCCATAACGCTTCCTCCCTCTTCATTGCAGCATTTGAACCACCTGCACGAGACAAGGAGGAGCCGCCCCGATGCGTTTGACGTCCCAGTAGCCAATGCTAATTACAGGCCATGATACGACAAACACTTGTTACGCTATGTTACGTAAGGCTATGATCATTATTTGTTTCTCCATAATGCAGTTTGGTGAAATATTTTCTGACCGTCCCCAAACTAGTTACACTGTCGCTCAAGTAGCCTAGTTCTTCTCAAATCCTACATGTCAGAACCAGGTGAAACTTCTGCTTATGAATTCGTATACCACATACAAAAGGCACAAGAAATGCAATTTGCTTTTCTTAAGGTCACAGGCTGTTTTAGGTAGTTATCTGTGGAGAAAGACATCAGTGTGCTCACCGATCACAGCTTCTGCGTGAATGGTTTATTGTGGCTGAAGTCATTCAGAAATATTTCCCCAAGGAGTTCAGTAACCTTGTTTGTGGTGCAGAAGAAAAAAAAATGTTTCTTCAGCACAACTTTTTATTCCATTTCCTGAATAAATATAATTTTGCCAATATTCCAGCCTGCTCATATTTAGAGCAGCACTTATGCAGCCATATGGTCATGCATGTTTATTGTCAGAATTAAGCGTAGAAGTCGATTGAATCCAGATCCCTGTTACATGTCTCAACAAATATCTTATTGAAGCATTAAATATATTTACGTAATTGTAAACTGTATGTCCAAAAATGGAGCATTCCATAACAAAAGTAGATCAATACTTCAATATAATGTATACATGCTGCTTTAGAGCAGACAAACAGCTAGCGGCTTTGGGTATTTGTGAAAACAATGAGCCTTTCTCTGGGAACTCCCAGGTTCACCATATTAGATGAGATTAGAAAAATGTATGTTTTGGCAGCACTCTAACTCCGTAAAAATCAGCTCATATAGACGCATTATCCTAAACAGGAAAAGTTTATCCTCTAGTAATTATTTACTTCAAGAAAAGTAAAACTGTCATGAAGAAAGTGTATACATAAATATTAAAACATGCTAAACCCACAAAAACAGTTTGTTATAAATATATATATAGTAAATTTCTGACATGAAACCCAGGCACTGTATAAAAAAAATAAACAAGCTTTCAGACTGTTGTGAAGCAGTGGGAAGAGATATCATCTGTCACATGTACAGTACCTCAGAATCATTATAATTTATCAGAATTAAACGAAATTAACACGAGACACATTTCCTCAGGAGCCCCTGCTGTTACTTTTTCATTTGAAGACTTTTTACTCATTTAAGTCATTTTGTTTTAAATTAAATATTATAATTATATCCACGATGAATAAAGAAAGCAGTCCTGAGGAAATGCAGGAACGCCTGCCTTCACCTCAGAGACAGGAGAGTAGGGGCCGCTACTCACTTGAAGAAAAGTCTAGAAGCCGAAGGCATAGCAACCTGTGTTGTGCAGAGTGCTCTCGCGGAGAAACACGCACGTCAGGCTGAATAAAGGGGCTGGGAATTGGGGTTCGGGATTCAGGGGAGAATTCAGGTGACAAACGGCGAAGCGTGAGCTTTTCTTCTTGTTGATAGCGCGCAGGAAAAACACAACCTTAAAATTCAGGAGCGGCATCTTTTTTTAAAAACATGCCCCCTTTGATGCCGCAGTCGGGATTTATTATTTACCTCCATACTGTTCGCTGGAATTCATCCAGATTCTACAGAGAGAGAGAGAGAGAGAGAGAGAGAGAGAGCGGGAGGAAGACGGGAAGAGAAGGAAAACAAGAGAGAGGCTGACTATATTGACAGAACCAGAATGCTAACACTCGAATCTACAATGAATAACGTGGCAGAATTGGCATACGCGTCACGTGACCGGGCGCGGTACAGCAGAAAGTGCTCGTGTTCACAGTCCAGGTCACAGCAAAAAAAAAAAAAAAGAAAGAAAAAAAAAATAGAAAAACGGAAAAGTTGGCCGCACAGAAGTGTTTAAAATTCCCGTTTCACAGATGCCCTTTCGGCATTTGAACTTTAAAAATAAGTTAAGCAAAAGCTAATGGTCTACAAATGGAGCACGAGTGGAAATAATTACCCTTTTCAAGGGCAAGTTATTAAATCACACACACATTAGAATTCATTCACAACACCATGGGCTACATTCCGAGGATGCGGAGGCAGTCAGAAATTGCTTGGGAAAGCGAAAAGTCGGCTGAAATTGTCAGTATCTAGACCACACAGACTTTTTGGGGCGCATATGCTCAGAGTAAGAAGGGTACACGTGGTACGCCGGGCGTGTTTGTTGTTTCAGGACAACAGGGGGGCATATTCCTCAGCACTTGTTGGTGTCTATCTCTACAGGTTCCAGACTGCATCGCATTTTCAGCACTCAAAACATATTGCCTGTTAGAGTACAGTGCGTGTGTTTATGAGTTTTTGACCGAATGACAATTCAGGTATTATGTGCGTGTCACCAGTCAACAGAGTTATTGGCCCTGAACAGCCACCCCTCTGGGGGGGGGGGGGGGGCTGTTCAGGGCTGTTCCAGGGGATGACAGTTGGCCATAATTCCTCAATCATTTGAATACATGCGCAACCAACCTTACACGTAGTATCGCAAATTAGCTGCAGGTTGATAGAGTGGTTCACACAAATGGCCAAGTTTAAGGCCAAGTTTATTTCTCATTTCGGTGATTGTCGAATTCAGATCAATGTTATGACCATCCATTATGCCATGCTGTGTTTTTATTGTGCATTTTTTCCATGTGAACAATAATGATCTTTCACATGGTAATCTTTAATTTTTTACGTATGCTTGCGTGCACCTCTGTGTGTGAAACACGCAGGAGGGTGTATATGTGTGTATCTGAATATTGTGTATGTGTGTATCTGAATACTGTATATGTGTCTATCTTAATACTGTACCCTTAAAGCCACAATGAAGCTGTGGGGGGAAAAAAACTGCTCAAGCTAGGTTTTGAAACTGCTGTTAGTTGGTTGATCAGTTCCACTTGACATGGATTGACCAGCTCAGGCTATGTTATGATACAGCTGGTACTGACCAGCTACCAGCTCATACAAGCTACCAGCACTAGCTAGGTTGACCAGCTCATACCCAGCTAGACCAGCATACGACAATTGAGCTGGTCAAGCTGGCATAGCTGGATTTTACAGGAGGGTGATCTGAGTTAAGACCAGGTTTTTGTTGGTCATAACATAAACACTGCATCGGTTTAAGACCAACCCGCCCACATGGACACAACGCCATCTGCTACTGAAACAGCGTGGGCTCGGAAAAGTAGCAACACTGGAGGTCTGAAACTAGCAAAGACACTCGTGTTTGAGTGTAAGAGCCCTAAAAATGTTATGAGAAAAAAATCATTATTCTCTGTCATATGGAGGGAGTCATCCACCGGCAATTAGCAACACTCATTAGCGTCCAGGTGTTACGAAAACGCGTCAGTATTATAAGAAACGAATCGCAAAATGCGCCTCGCGTCGTTAAACTGTATAAACCCGAACCCCAAAAAATCTGTCCCTACCCCTGTGCTGTTTGCTTCTGTTACCGCGGCGCAGCTGCCTCCGCCATGCAGAGGAAACGTTTGTTCGGGACCGCGGGACGCTTTACACTTCGATGATGAGAACTAATGCATTTCTGCTGTTCTGTAAGCAGAAAGTGCTTAGCCATGCACAATAAATAAGGAGCAATAGCAAACGTAATGTAGCCGCGAGGTTTACAGAAACAGCAGGTTGCGCGCAGACTACGCGCTATTGCTCCCAAGGCTGTTAATAGTATGTTCAAATCCAGCCATATGGAGATGTGTATTGTAATTATGCCGGATAATTAGTTTGGTAATGCCTTTTTATATTGCTGGGATTACACCGAGTTTCCAGTAGCTGTGCATTCGGGCTTGCCAGATCCGAAGCACACGAGTGGATAATAGAGTTGCGCTTTATTGATTATTGATTGTGTGGGAGAGATGAATCGCTGTAGCGTGCAAGGAAGACATTGCCCTCTTTTGCCAAA